>NC_056739.1:767436671-767496671 GCF_019279795.1 Protopterus annectens | reverse complement strand
TAAGCAATTAAACATAATTAGTCCATTAAACACAAAGACAAGTAAAACCAGTAGCTTTTACTGAATAAAAATACTTTTAGAAACATTTCCCATCCTAATATTGTATGCCTATAAAAAACTAAATAATCCTTGCTCCCTAAAACAATACATAATTATATATTATAAATATATATTTTATTAATTACAAAAATTAATAACTTGGTAAGAATACCTAATATATTTAAAGTGTGGATACATACCAAAAGGCAATGTATTGCTGCCATCTATTGCTTTGAAAGTTTATTACATTAAATAATTCAAAGTGTACCAAATCCATAAATAGAATCAAACGGTTTAAAAACATGGAATAGTCAACCACAATACATGAATATATAAAATATACTAAAATGTAAAATAATTTATTATCTATATAAAACCATTAACTAATAAGGGACAATACTATTAAAAAGGGTTTAAATCTATAAAAAAACTTTTCTTGCGCAATTAGTCACAGAAGGTACTTAAAACAAAACCTATGATTTGGCCACTCTTAATTTCATTACAGGTGCAAGGGAGACCATATCATTGAGCCCTGGCCATTTGTTCAGCTCCAGGACCAACTGCCAATATAGTTTGCGATTTTCTGTTTGGGTCTCCCATGGTCCCCCTCTGATATTCATCTGAACTTCTATCACAAAAAATGAAAATGTTGCCTCCTTACATGTTAATGTATGCTTATACAAGGCATTCCTATTATTGCCTTTTTTAATATTGTAACTGTGCTCATATATTCTCCTTTTTAAACACATTTTGGTCTTCCCTACATAAAAACCTCCACATCTTCCACACAGGGCCAGATATACTAGCTCCTTACAGTCACAGTTAGAGTAACATTTTGCATTAATGCTCCTGTTCTTACTAGGGATGAATATCTCTGATTTATTGGAAATAAAAGAGCACTGTGGGCAAGCCCCACATTTATATGTCCCCACTCGTTTAGTTCTTTTTTTTGGGCCCTTCTTTTTCAAAATGCTTTCAATATTTTTACCTTTCCTAAAAACAAATTTCAGGGGATGGTTCAACTCAATATTCAGGTCGGACAACTTACTAAACCTGCCCCATTCTTCTTTCAAAATGCCAGTGATGGTTCCAGCATCCCCACTGTAATCCAACACAAAGGTATTTTCAAACCTGCCCTCTCCATCATTTACCTGTAGGTTACCTCCTATCCCATTCTTTTCCATACCTAAAATGGGTGCAAATCTATTATTTCTGTTTTCAAGGACTTCATTAAAAATGTCATTAATTGTTTTCTCTGGGTATCCCCTATCCAAGAACATAGTTCACCTTCCTGCATAAAGTCCACATACTCAGATGTCATTCCACTACCGCTGACGTACTGACCTTTCAAAATGCTCCTTTTCTGTGCAAATGGGTGAGAGCTCTGAAAATGCAGAAAGGAATTGCAGTAGGTAGCTTTCCTATGTACCTTTGAAGTGAACTTATTACTGTTGTAATCCATCCCAATATTCACATCCAAATAATCAATGGAACCCTGTCCTATTTTATAGGTAAACCTTAAAAATTCTGTAATATTTGTAACATAGTTCAAAAATTCACCAACTTTTTCCTCACTCTCTATCCAGAATAGGCCACTGTCATCTAAAAAATGTTGATAGAGGACTGATCAGTCCTTGTATACTGAATTAAAAATACATTTCTTCTCCTACCAGGCTAACACCAAATTTGCAAAAGTTGGGGCACACATGGCACTCATTGCCACTCCAATAAACTGGCAAAGAATTCTCCCTCAAAATAAATAAAGTTGCGTTTTAAAACCAATTCAATTGAGGTTAAGATCAAATAAATATCCATATCACTAAAATCCTTATTCTCCCTTAAAATTTCTTCTACATCTTCCAAACCTTCTTTGTGTGGGATGGATGTAAAAAGGTCAACCACATCAATTGTAATAAAAACATATTCTTCCTGAGTAAACCATTTTTCACATTTCTGAGGAAATTACAGGAATCCTTAATAACATTTGTTGCATTTAATGAAATACTTTTTCAACCTAAAATCCAAGAACTTTGCAAGAGGGGCTGTAACAGACTGGCTAGCTGCTACCATGGGTCTCATGGGTGGGTCAATTGAATCCTTATGCACCTTTGGGAAAAAATATTGAGGGCACCCTTGGTTCCTTATGCAAAAATTTAAAGGTCTCAGGGTCCATCACACCTTCCAGTACTAAATCAGTAAGAGCTGCATAAATCTTTCTATATGCGATATTAATTTCATTAATTCAAACCTTAGAATAATTAATTCCATAGTTTAAAAGGTCCATCATTTTACTTTCATATAAAACTGAGTCGAAAAGGACCTTACCCCCACCCTTATCCGGTTTCATAACTCTAACGTATTTATTATCACAAAGTGTGTTTAGAACTGACCTTTCCTCTTTAGTTAAGTTAGACCAAACCCTATTTTTCATAATTTTTTCCCTTAAACTACTTTCCACCATACTCTCAAAGTTCTTTAATTATGGATGTAGGGGTGGGTTCCATACACTCTTCCTCTTCAACATTTCTACTTTTTCCTTTTGTTCACCCAACAGTAATTCCAAGTTTTTCTTTCTCACAAACATTTTTAAATCAATAAGTAAATTACTTATCTCTCTTTTCCTCTTGGGAACAAACTTGAAACCTTTTGCAAACAACTCAAAAAAAAACTTGCATTCACTTCCAAGCTGCTATAGTTAAAAATCTTATACCCATGAAAGGTTAAAGTGTTGTCACTGCTTATTATCTGGTTCGAAGCCAGATCCTCCCCTTCATCCCCTATAGGTACTATATGGTTTTCTTTTATATCATCCAATAACCATGATTCATGCCTTAATTGTGCCACCCCCTCCAATTGCCCTGATATTATTGTCCACATTCCTTTTGTTTTTTAGTCTTTCAGACTTTCAGAGGGGGGATACCCTAAAGGGTCATTAATGTCAACTGGACCATCCACACTCTCATTAAATATTTTCATTATTAGCATTATGCCTATCCTCTGTTCTACCATTATTAAAGCACCCTTCCCCTGTCCTGTAAGAAACATTATCCACCCTATACAGGTTGGTGAAGCATCTTGGTTTAGGATAATGGATTATCTGTGCATATTCATTAAAATATCTATCTAACTTTCTTTTTTTCCTATAAACTATATTCTTAATCTTCTCGACAACCTGTTTCCTCAGTTCAAAATTCTTTCTTTTTTCCTCTTCTACAGTAAATAACAAATCATTGACCAAACAACTGTTCACCTTAATAATTCTTTAATTCATTGGCAGTTTGTCCTGGAGGCAAACAAATGGCCAGGGCTCAATGTCTTCCTTGTTCCTGTATTGAAATTAAGAGCAGACAAATTATAGGCTTTGTTTTAAGTACCTTCCTTGACTAATTGTGTAAGAAAAGCTTTTTATAGATTTAAACCCTTTTTAATAGTATTGTCCCTTATTGATTAATTGTTTTATGTAGATAATAAATGATTTTACATTTTAGTATATTTTATATATTTATGTATTGTGGTTGACTATTCCAAGTTTTTAAACCGTTTGATTCTAATTATGGATTTGGTACACTTTGATTATTTAATGTAATAGAATTTCAGGGCACTAGATGACAGCAATACATTGTCTTTTAGTATCTATCCACATTTTAAATATATTAGGTATTCTTACCAAATTATTAATTTTGTAATTAATATAATTTCATTATGTATTGGTTTAGGGAACAGGGTTAATTTATTTTTTTATAGGCATACAATGTTAGGATGGAAAATGTTTCTAACAGTATTTTTATTCATTAAAAGCTACTGGTTTTACTTGTCTTTGTGTTTAATGAACTAATTATGTTCGATTGCTTAATGGATTGCTTTATTGCTGAATTGACTCAGAAGTAGAAAATGGGAGGAAGTGATGTGTGCAATTATTCTGATGAAGTCTTGGATGAAAACGTACTGTGAGGTGTTCAGCGTTATTTCTCTTATGCTGTGCTGTGCTATTAAAGGTGTTCTGGTTCATAAATAGCTGTCCGAGTGCTTTTCTACTTCAGCTGAAACAAACATAAAAACTGCAAGGGGTAAGCCCTCCTGTACACCCTATAACTCCCAAACTTAAATATACCAACTTTACAGTTGTACCAACTCAAACAAATATGAACAATTGACAGCCATGCATGTCAAATATTTTGTACAAAATATCTACACAATGTATAAAGTAATCCCCAGGATTCAGTAAAGTAAATTCTCCATGCAGAAACAGTGTAGCCATTCCTGCATGGAATATGGCTGTCGAGCGATCCAGTAAACTAGTGTCTTGACGTGCACAAGCTTGCCTACAGTGTTCATCCATGGAAACCAGTGCAAAATGCTAATTACCTCATCTGCTGGTGAAAAACATGCAAATGAGGTGAATTAGCAATTCAGCAAGCAGGCAGGTATCCATGCAAGAACAGTGTTAGCTGCAAAAAGGTATTTGGCTACTAGCCGAATACATTTCTGCAAATAACAAAATGGAGGCATGACAGCTCCAGAGAAAAGCATGTATTATACTCTTTATACATTCATTCAGAAGTACTTCATTTTTATTTAAAGCAAAGTTTTTTTTTCTTGGCTGATCTCACCCTTTTAAGCATTGGGCAGCGACATGCAAATGGGATTGTGCCAGAAAATAAAAAAAAAAAAAGTGAAAACTCAATTTTAAGGGAAGTCTGCATTTTGCCATTCTAGTCTATGACATGCAGAATTAAAACAATACCAGGGAATAGTGGTTGTCAAGGGGAAAGTCTCTGTGGTAGTGCAGTAACTATGGACTAAGGCAGTACGGTATGCAAATGAGGGGAAATTTACTAAATCACAAAAATCTTCTAAGTGCCAAACTGCACCTAACCGTATAGGTGCTATAGCATGATTGTGTAACTAGGAGGAACAACAGACATGAAAAGGGTGTGTGTCAGGCATGGTGTAAGCACAATGGAGGCCTATGGTGCACAGATAAGCTTAGCTAAACACAGCTAAGGAAGGGTGTGTGTCTGAGGCTGTATTGACATATTCCATGAAATGAAGGGCGTGTTTGTATCCAGGGAGGGTCATTTCTTCAAGTTTACATTACCTAAATGGGTTTGTGTGGCACACACCCAGTCTAAAACAAACAAAAAAAAACTGGAAATAGCAGGACTGTTTATATTTGGGCACCAGGTTTGCACTGTGCTCCTCAGGGCTTAAAAAAGGAGGAAATGGGAAGGGAAAAATAAGGAAAAAAAGGAAAATAGCAGAATAAAAGCAATTAGAAACAAATAACAGAGCTAACAGGTAGAATGCATCATAGGTAGCCAATTATACAGGCAGCATCTGCAGTACAATAGTATAAACTATGGAAACACCTTACAGTCTGGTATTTCCCACAAGCTCTCCACCATTGGTCTACACATGTGGGGGAAATTTAACTGAAAACATGTTAGGGGCTGCCATTGTTTTGATCCATCAGTATGTGCTAAAGGCTGAGGGTGGAGACGAGGATAATGGTGACAACCACCACAGACCAAGGAGGAGGAGAAGAGTGTTCAAACCCAGGATAATATACCAGGGGCTACATGACCTGGAGATAATAGACCACTACAGGGTGGACAGAGACATACTTCAGTAAATCACTGAGCTGGGCCGGCCTCAATTCAGACCTAGAGCCAACAGAGAGGAACCCATCCCAATGGATTCCAAGGTATGTGTAGCCTTAAGAATTCTAGCTACAGGTACTTTCCAAAGACCTACTGGGGACATCATGGGGGTCTTACAGGCATCTGCATCCAGGGTACTCCACCAGTTCTTGGATGCTATGCTACCACATGCTGGTGAGCATATTTACTTCCCCAACACACGTAAGGAGAGGACCAGCAATATGCATCTCTTCCACCATGTAGCAGAATACCCGGAGGTACTGGGTGCCATAAACTGCATGCACATGCACATCCACATCAAAGCACCACCCAGTGAACAAGGTAGGTCTACATAAACCACAAGGGATTCCCCTCCATCAACTGCCAGGTTGTGTGCAATGCCCATGGCATTATCATGAATGTGTGTGCTGGCAGCCCTGGAAGCTATCATGACTCCCACATCAGGCATTCATCACAGCTGTACCAGGCATTTGCCAGTGGGGGCATCCCATATGGCCAGCTGGTGGGGGATGCTGGCTATTCACTGGAGCCTTGGAAGATGGCACCCATCAGAAATGCACACACACCCACACAAGAACGCCATAATGAGGCACATGCACAATCATTATAGAGCATGTGTTTGGGATGCTCAAGTTATGGTTCTGCTGCTTTGACATACCTGGTGGAGCCTTGCAGTACTCTCCAGCCACATGTGCATACATGTTCATAGTATGTGCCATGCTACACAATATGATCCCGTGGAAACAGCTGCAGCAGGAACAGCATGGGTAATGGCCACACAGCCCACCACCATTGCCAAGGTCCCCACAGGCACAGAGAGACTCAGAAGAGGAGGCCCCTGATCCTGCTCCTGTAGGTAGATAGAGGCATTCCCAGTATGCTCAGGCCTTGGCAAAGAGGCAATGCATAGCACACACACTGACACTGTAGGGGCCCTAGGGACTGACACTTCTCTCTGACTTGCTCACACAGTAAGGTGGATGACACACACATCACATTACCTGCAACTTACCATGTATAGGTAGTGTACTGTGTGCATCCAACATAGGTGGCCCACAAGCACCGTCCTCACAACTGCTGCAAGCACAAGGTAGGTCAGTCTTCTTAACAATAAATGGATGAATTAATATGTTTTGCTAGCATATCTATGGTAATGCTGCATGCATGCAAGGAAATGGGGTGGCCTACTGGGATAGTAACACACAACTGACAGCTATGTGGGGCACCAGGAAATGTCTGGCCAAAACTGGCCTCCAGCACACTATGTAGTAGTACCCATGGTAGCAAATCCCACTGCAGTATATTTGTGGGGACAACTAACTGGGGGGTCATAGGTTACAGGCATGGATGTAAGTGTGGGGGCCTCATAGCCACCCCTCACACCCACACAGCAAGTCAGCTGTAGAAGACCACAGAGAAATGTCTAGTAAAGGCACACAAAAGGTGGTAATGTTAAATTACCCCCCACCCCACAGACTCACACAGTGATCACACAGTAGGACCAGCAGTTACAGTAAGGCTATGAAATGTAAGAAGTCTGAAACTCAAATGTATGCCATTGCAATCTGACCTGTGCTCTTTACTGATACGCCTCTAGCCCCCAAGACAGGGCACAATAGTATGGTAAATGGAACCAAAATGTAAAGCAAATATCAGCACAGTCTGTGCAAATGTATACAGTTGACAGGTGATCCCCCCATGTACCCACACAAATGCAGTAACATGTATGTTTGCAGGGAAATAGCAGCACAGCACACATTGGTAGGGCTGTACCAATACACATGAAAACATGTTGCCTGCCCACAATATGCAGGAGTCAATGAGCTGTATGTATGCGTGGGTAATACTGTCAGGATCTGGCCAGTACATTCTCCTGGAAGTCATCTTGTAGTGCCCTAGGTACAGTGCTGTCTTTGACAGGGCCATGAGCAGATAACTGCAGTGCCAACTGTTATGCATGTCAGTGACATCCACTGCTCTGCCACTGACATACCTGGATGTCACAGTGTTATGTGGAATATACTACACATATAAGGGACATCTTGAAGGATGTGTAGCTGAGGTGCCAAGGCTTTTGTGAATATAAGTGCTTTTTGGTACTGTTGCCAGTGGTTATTCTCAATAATCCTTTTTTCTTATGTTTGCTTTTACATATAATGAACATGCCTGCACAGTAGAATGCACTCAGTACCCACACTCATAACTCCCAACCTCTGAAAGCAAGATGTCTGGACAAGGTCAGAAATAAAAGTGGAACAAAGGCACAATGATGGGCATGCGTTGTAAATATCACCCTCACATACGAAGAAGGTTGGTAGGGTGAGGGGTTTGCAGTAGCAGGAATTGCCTGTAGGTTATGTAGTCTGAAGCAGTAATGTCTGTCATTATTTTGTAACATCACTCTTCAATTATATGTAACTAACTTACCATAAAACAACACATGTTTATGTAGACAGGATGAAACCTCTAGTCAAACACCTGGACAACCTGCAAAAAATGTACAGGTGAGAGATATGCCCACACAAGGATATGACATCTCAGGTTAGAAAGATACCACACAAGCAGGAGATCCTTAGCCAGTATATCACCAGGTTACTGAACTGTTTATACAGTGCGTCATTACTAAACTGGCTATACCCACACCTCACAAATAGCCTTGTTGGGCAAGAATGTACATAGCTTCCCTTATAATATTGATCTATGCATCATACAACTAATATTCTTCTGGTAAAACACTGTGATGATCTGAGGATGTCTGGCACTAGGTAATGACACAATACATTGCAGTGTCAGACTACAGATACGTCAGAAAATGTCTGCTAAACAAATCCAGTACCCTGAGGAAAGTCCTGTGTACTCCTGAGAGGTATGGCTGTCACACACAAAACTCTGGACTGAAGTACACCTATCTCTGGAATGGATTCCCACTCTAACTATAGAAGGTCACACTGGGCATGTTCCTACACTTTGAGAATCACAGGGCATGTTGGAACCCACATCAGAATATATGACTTTATTGTGTATATACATCTGTGCATACAGACAACTATGTGCACCTCAACTGTCCCCACATGCACACATCAGACAGGATTATTCTCAGCTAGCTGTAAGTGGCCCATATGTGATATATCAGCATTTGTTATGTGAGATGCACACACATATATATGGGCAACAGATACCATATGTCATGTATACACACTTAGATATGGGGAAGTGAGAGAAAGACAGTGATAGAGAGAGACACACACACAGGGGGACACAAACGGAATGAGTCACATACACAAATGCCCTGAATGGCATACAGTGATGTCCTGCTCTGGACAGTGGCATACCAGTTGTAAACAGTTGCACATGCCAGCATAAAAAGTGAGCCCCATTGTGTAGCAGTATTGAGGTTGGGTTTATAATATCACATCACCTGCCTGTGAGTGTGTGTGTGTGTGTGTGTGTGTGTGTGTGTGTGTGTGTGTGTGTGTGTGTGTGTGTGTGTGTGTGTGTGTGTGTGTGTGTCCATAGGTTTAAGTATTTGGAGACTGTTCCTACTCAGTACACTTCACATTGCCCTACTTCACAAGATCTCCTGCTGTCACTCCCCTTAGAAATACCATTGGACACCTATCACCCCTATAAGCTCTGTAGCTTGTGCGATAACTTTGTAACCCTATAATACAAATAACTAGATAGGTAGAGGTTCTAATCTCAATACTGGCAAGTGTGTGTGTGTGTGTGTGTGTGTGTGTGTGTGTGTGTGTGTGTGTGTGTGTGTGTGTGTGTGTGTGTGTGCGTGTGTGAGAGAGAGAGAGAGACAGCTGAGTGTACGAGAGTGAGGGAGTTTGTATTTGATTGTTTGTAGGTTAAACAGTTTTAGGCCATTCCCACCCACAACACTTCCTAGTGCCCCACTTTATCAGTCCTGCTGATGTCATTCCCCTTATCAGCACCTTTGGCCAGTTGCTACCCAGTAAGCTTAGTAGTGCACGCGATAACTGAGTAAAACTATAGTACTTCACTAGATAGGCAGGGTTCTAATTTTAGATCCAGCAAATGTGGGTGTATAAGTGTGTGTGTATGTTTGCAAGAAGACATAGTTTGATACGTTTCCCACCCAGTGCCCTACTTTATCATTCCTGCTGATGACATTCCCCTTATCAGCACCTTTGGCCAGTTGTTAGCCCAGTAAGCTCCATAGCGCATGCGATAACTGAGTAAAACTATAGTACTATTCACTAGATAGGCAGGGGTTCTAATCGCAGATCCGGCAAATGTGGGTGTATAAATGTGTATGTTTGCAAGAAGACATATTTTGATAAGTTTCTGACCCAGTGCCCTATTTTATCAGTCCTGCTGATGTCATTCCCCTTATCAGCACCTTTGGCCAGTTGTCAGCAAAATAAGCTCTGTAGTGTGTGTGATAACTGTGTAACACTATAGTACAAATCACTAGATAGACAGGGATTCTAATCATAGATGTGGCAAATGTGTGTGTGGGTGTATTATTGTGCATGTATGTTTGTAAGAAGATGTAATTTCCCACCCAGTGCCCTACTTTAGCAGTCCTGCTGATGTCATTACCCTTATCAGCACCTTTGGTCAATTGTCAGCAAAATAAGCTCTATAGTGTGTGCAATAACGGTGTAACACTATAGTACAAATCACTAGAGAGACAGGGGTTCTAATCATAGATGTGGCAAATGTGTGTTTGGGTGTATTAGTATGTGTGTATGTTTGTAAGAAGATGTAGTTTCCCACCCAGTGCCCTACTTTATCAGTCCTGCTGATGTCATTACCCTTATCAGCACCTTTGGCCAGTTGTCAGCCCAGTAAGCTCCATAGTGTGTGTGATACCTGTGTAACACTATAGTATAAATCAATATATAAGCAGGGATTCTAATCTCAGATCTGGCAAATGTGTGTGTGGGGGGTGTATAAGTGTGTGTGCAAGTGTATATGTTTGTAAGAAGAAGTATTTTGGGAGGTTTCCCACCCAGTACCCTACTTTATCAGTCCTGCTGATGTCATTCCCCTTATCAGCCCCTTTGGCCAGTTGTAAGCCTAGTAAGCTCTGTAGTGTGTGCAACAACTGTGGAACACTATAGTACAAATCATTAGATAGGCAAGGTTTCTAATCTCACTACTGGCAAGCAAATGTGTGTGTGTGTGTGTGTGTGTGTGTGTGTGTGTGTGTGTGTGTGTGTGTGTGTGTGTGTGTGTGTGTGTGTGTGTGTGTGTGTGTGTGTGTGTGTGCTTGTGTATGAAAATCATATCCTGTGTGGGTTGTACCATTTGTGTGTACCACCCTGTACACTTCCCATCACCCTACTTTACAAGGCCTCCTGATATCATTGACCCTAGAAGTACCTTGGGGCAAGGTGAATTCATTTTAGCTCTGTGGTGCATCTGATAACTGCATAAACTATAGTAGAAATAACTAGATAAGTAGGGGTTCTAATCTTAACACTGGCAACTACATGTGTGTGTGTGTGTGTGTGTGTGTGTGTGTGTGTGTGTGTGTGTGTGTGTGTGTGTGTGTGTGTGTGTGTGTGTGTGTGTGTGTGTGTGTGTTTGTGCTGAGAATCATATCCTGTGTGGCTTATACCATTTTGAGTTGTGTACCATCCTGTACACTTCCCATCACCCTACTTTACAAGGCCTGCTGATGTCATTCATCTTACAAGTATCTTGGGACAAGGTGAATCCACGTAAGTTCTGTGGCGTGTCTAATAACTGTGTAACACTATAGTAGAAATAACTAAATGGGTAGGGGTTGTAATTTCAATACTGGCAACTGTGTGTGCATGTGTGTGTGTGTGTGTGTGTGTGTGTGTGTGTGTGTGTGTGTGTGTGTGTGTGTGTGTGTGTTTGGGTTGAGAATCATATCCTGTGTGGGTCATACCATTTTGAGTTGTGTACAACCCTGTACACTTCCCATCACCCTACTTTATTTATTTATTTATTTATTTATTTACTTATTTACTTATTTACATTTGTTTACCGGGAAATTCTGACTGGACGCAAGTCATTTTTCAGTGGATGCCTGGGGAGAAAAGCTCCACATCATGTACATGATAGAGATACAAAGTTGCAGCAATAGTAAACAACATTTCAGGTTGTTGGCTTTAATACAATAACAAGATATTGATTATCAGAGTATATACAGAAAATGTTGCAAGTTGATAGTTTCTTGTCATTTATAATATTAGTAACAACATTGTCAGACAAGATGTTAAAGTATGTAAAGACAACTAGTATTTTTCTGACTGTGGTTAGTAGTGGCAGTAGTATAGTTGGGTTAAGAGTCTAGGTGGGGGGGTCTTTATAAGGCCTGCTGATGTAATTCACCTCAGAAGTACCTTGGGACAAGGTGAATCCATATAAGCTCCATGATGCATCTATTAACTGCGTAACACTATTAGAAATAACTAGATAGATAAGGGTTTTAGTCTCAATACTGGCAAATGCATGTGTGTGTGTGTGTGTGTGTGTGTGTGTGTGTGTGTGTGTGTGTGTGTGTGTGTGTGTGTGTGTGTGTGTGTGTGTGTTTGGGTTGAGAATCATATCCTGTGGGAGCTATATCATTTTGATGTGTGTACCATCCATGCCAGTTTACCACCTCCCAATGGCATTACTTTATATAGTATGTTAATGGCATCTGCCTCACATGCAGCATGTTAAACACAGGCCATTGTAGTCATCTGTACAGATGTCTATGGAATATATGGATGTTTTCTACCCATATGTGGTCTGTGTCCCCTAACAATGGCCATGTATGTGATATCGTTGCCAAATAGGTCACAGTAAGTGTACTGGCACACATTCCAGCATCAGATGTCATACCTGACGGAAACATCATGCTAATACAACATCTGTTACCCTTTCACTTGTCCAGGCTTGTAGGAGCAATAGATGGCTCCAGTTGTTATTCTTGGTGGGTTATCTCACCATCCATGTTGTAAGAGGTAGTGGGTTATGTCCCATGCATATAATCTATGCGGGACATGTCATGTGTATGTAGCACTATAGTACATTAAAGTGGATATGTAGGTTTATGAATCTGTCCATTGCCAACTGTGTTTGGGTTACTGCATGCACATTAACTGTGTCGGTCTTTACTGTGTGTATGCAAAGGATATACTATTTTGTCTTCCTGTTCCACCCTGTGAACTCAGGAATACATACCACAAACCTGTCATACACAGTACCATGCATGCCTTCACCAGCTGCATCAAGGTTGAGTGTACGGGAACGAAATGGCAGGGGCAACAGATGCTGACAAGTGAATCTGTTGCAGTTAATATAATGGTTAATCTGGTGAGGGACCTACTGACAATACTCCAATAACCTGTTCCACGTATATGAGCCTGTGGTACTACACAACACTGAGGTGACATGTCTGAAGGCCACCTATCTGTGACAAGGGGTATGTATGCCAGGTCACATTGTCTGACAGTCTCCATCACACACTGTTGCATGCATACACATCTAGTAAATATACATATAAAGTTGTACCTTGGCTATAACATGATCAGTGTAATTCCACTCTGCCATACTCCATGTTCGTAATGTCTGCAAGGCCACAGCCTGCAGACACACACAGACACCTGGAACACAAACAGAATACAGCATGTCAGATTACATTCTGTCAGTGGTACTAACAGCAATAATGCCTCATGGCTAATAAAGTACATAGACCTTTATGTGTACCCATAACAAATGCAAGCAGACAGCACCTCAAACAGTATTACATAGCCACATTGTGCTATATTCACTCTGTGTATCAGACCCATATTAGCCTGTTGCTGCATCGGTGGTATGGATGACAGAGATGTGACACAGGTATCATCATATGCATAGAGTGTGGTGTAGGTTTGCCAGAGACCTAGGCTGGGCCATATGGTTGACATCCATGTGTGTGTGTGTGTGTGTGTGTGTGTGTTTGGAGTGGTATCCAATAGATGGGCTGTGCAGAGGTGCTATGTGTGTCTGGAGGTGACTTGCCTGTGATACAGATGTGTGTGTGTGTGTGTGTGTATGTATGCACACAGTCACACCATGTGGCTGCCCTGCACATTGGTATGTTGGACAGCTATGGACTGTACATGGCAGGGTTTTCAGGTCACCATCTTCAGTCATGGACACATGAACTGGTCCTGCCAGGAGTCTCACTGGCACCACCAGGCCCAAGGCCAGATGCAGTACTGCTTCCTGATGGTGACTGCTGTCTCCGTGTCCTTGACAGGACTGGCCAGGACCACCTGCTCATGGCCTGCTCTGCTGTGACAGCAACCCCAATTAGGTAGTGTTGGTGTCACTGTCACTATGGGAGTGTAAAGGTGCATGGCCCCGTAGACTCTCAGCTGGTGTTGGTGCTGACCTACGTCCATGTGGCCGATGCCCATCTCCCACCACATGCTCTAGCACAGGCATGCCACAGTCAAGGATTGCCAAAGTCTCACCACACCATCTATTCATGACCTCAGTAATTTGGTGTGTGGCCTCAACAAGGTCACGTATGTCACCACGTAAACCAGGAAGAGTTGCATCCACCACCCTGAGTATTTGTCTGGTGTTGTATTCACTGCATGCCTGTGCATCCATGACAACCTGAAACATGCATCTGGTAGCACCTGCTGTGGCACTTGCAACAGCAGCTTGACAAGTAGCAGTCCTCCTGCAAGCACCTTATCCATCTGACTGTGTAGGACCTTGCCGGCACTCTGGCTATGGACAGTGTCTACACCCACACCTTCCATAGTCATCACACTAGCCTGTTCCATGCCACCACCTGACAACTGTCCATCTGTGGCTGCTGGGGATGGGGCATGTGTGGGCATTGTGACTGTGTGCAGGGACATTGTGTATGAGTGTGGGATGCTAACCGATGGCACAGATTCAACCCTTGACAACACCACCTGTGCCTGAATATGACCATCATCATTGCCAGAGTCTACAGAGACACTGACATCAAATACTGAGTGGGAGGGACTGTGAGCACCATGACCACCTGTGGATGAAAGACAGCATATGTAAATTAATACCTGCTCTATACCATTTGCTGTTACACATGCACACATATGCACACACACTTACACACATACAGGTGAGGTGGCAGACAGGCATTTCACAGACCTCACAATAGCCACTTGGTGACATTCACAACACAGTCAGACCACTACATACACACCCTGGACAGGTCCTCAACATCATGCAGTGCAGCTCTTTTCACTTCCTGTTAAAACTTATGTACACCTCTGTGATACGTGAGTAGTGTTAGTAGGTGATGGGCCTTCAAGTAGCACACACTGCACCCATGTACACATAATTTCTGTTCACCTGTACAGCACAGTGGCAGCTCCTACAGAACATACCTCTCAACTGTGCAGAGTGTCGCTGAATGTTTACATGTGTGGCTCATATTTCTGGTCTGTTTGTCATAAATCCTGTATTTGTCTTACACATTACTGGGATGATATGAGGACTGGTGCCACTATGTAATAACATATTTTGAGTCTCAAAATTCAAAACCTGCAGTACAGGTATGTTACAACAGAACCAGTTACACTAACAGCTTTCTAAGCTTAAAGTGGACATTATAAGTGTAGATACACCTGTTAACATGCCAGGTTTATCTGATATATAACATGAGATGACAGAAATCATGTGATAACATTTTCCAACTTTAATGTGACCTATAACCTGAGCAATCCAATTGAAGAACAAACACATTGGTTAGGGGTAACATGTAGAAGTTGAAATATATACAATAGTCTGGTTGCATGACTGCACACTGTTAAACTAATACTTTGTTAAAGCATCTTTTGATTTCATAACAGCAGTCAGTCTTCTTGGGAAGGTGTATATCAGCATGGCACATCTCGACTTAGAAATATTTGTGCACTCTCCTTTGCAGAAGCCCTCCAACTCTGTCAGATTGCAAGGGCACCACTTCTGTGCAGGCCTCTTCAGGGCACCCCACAGATTCTCTTTTGGATGTATGTATGGATTGTGTCTGGGCCCTTCCAAAACAAATTGATTGTCTTCTGGGGAAGACATTATTTTATGGATTTTGATATATGGTATGGGTCAGTGTTGTGTGGAAAGGTATAAGTCCTCCCCAACCACAGCTTTCTAGCAAACATATGATGATTTTAGGCCAAAAGGGACTGGCATTTTGAACTCTTCCTAATCCCTTCCACCTTGTCTACAGGCCCACTTTCATCTTATGAACAGCAACTCCAAAGTAGGACACTGCCATCATCATGCTTCACCATGGGGATGGTGTTCTTTTGGTGATGCATAGTTTTGTTTTTGTGCCAAACAAACCTTATGGTATTGTGGCCAAAAAGTGCAACCTTTGGTCTCATTGCACCATAACACATTTCCCCACATGCCATGGGGGGCCTGATGTATTTTTCTTGAGAAATCTGCCAGATCTGGATCTTGTTCTGTGTGAGACAATGGTTCCATCTTCCAAACCTACCCCATAGGCAAGACATGTGGAGAATATAGGAGATTGTTGTCACATGTAGTACATAACCAGTACTTGCCAGTGATTCCTGCACCTCTGGTAGTGTTGCTGTAGGTCTCCTGGCAGCCTCCCTGACCAGTTCGGGTCTTGTCTTTTCCACACGTTTGGAGGGATGTCCAGTTCTTTGCAATGTCACTGTTGCCCCCATATTTCTACCACCATGTGATGACTGTCTTCACTGTGTTCCATGGTATATGCAATGCTGTGGAAATGTGTGTGTACCCTTCTCTGGGCTGATAACTTTTAAAATTAGATCCCTTTGCTGGTTTGTAAGCTGTATGCAAACTATGGTTGTTGCTGTAGAAGGCAATTGAGTAAATTTAGGATGATCCTGTTAGGACAGCTGACCGTTATTTGCTGTTAATCAAAGAGTCTCTGTAATTAATGGCAGGTGTGTACCCAAGAAGACCTAATGCTGTAATAATATCGAAAGCTGCTTCAACACAGTGTTAGCTTCAGCTTGTGCACATGTATGTATATAGCTTCTTGTAAGTTGTGTATGTGTCATAGTTGTTTCCCCATCAGATGTGTTTGTTTTGCAATTGGATTTTACAGGTTATAGGTCACATGAAAGGTTTGAAGGGTTTGTAAATGTGTTATTTTGCTCTCATTTTTGTATTTCACAAATACCTGGCATTCTAACAGGTGTGTGTACACCATTTATATGCACTGTATAACACTTATTTATAAAATATGTCCCTAATTTTGGGTCTTCGTCCCCCTATTTTGTCAGTCTTTGTCCAGATTTCCTGCAATAACAGATTGTGAGGTATGCTACAGATATGTGACATCTCCTGCAAATAGACCCCTGTAATGACCACTGTGATGCAATACAGTTATCCCCACCACAACTGAACATGCAGATATTGCAAAATATCTGAGAGTAACAATTGTGTGCATAGTCACATGCATGACCATAACATTCCTGGGGTACTGGTGAGCCACAACAGGAAAATCCCATACTCACCAGCTTCAGGCTGCTGTCCCACATGTAAACCAGAGGTACCTATGTAGTTGTGGGGAGAGGTATTGTCAGCAGACTCACAGTTGGCATTGGTACATGTTGAATCCTACGTGTCTGCACAGGTACAGTACAAGCTATGATAGTACACAGTTTGCTGTCCTTCGCCATACAAGTGCACTTGTGTGCATTACTAAACCCTACCCACAAATGCAGTTTGAACTGACATATGCATCTAGATACTCTATTGAAGACATATGACTGCTACATGCTTAAATTGATGTGCACTGTGGCCTTACCAGGATGCTCCTCCCCTGTTGCCTGGGTGCCACCCACCTCCACAACTGGTATTTCATGTGTTGGTTGTTGTGTGGGGGCTGCCCCAAGGTTGGCAAGGAGCTCCACCACTGGTGTAAATGGGGCCTGCATAGCAGGACCCTCACCAGTGGCAGAATGGTTCCTGACCATGGCAACAGCTCTTTGCCGGGCACGACATATCAGGTCAGTTGCCCGATGTCTGACCTGATTGTACGTGCAGCCATGGTGGCCCAAGGTGTTCACTATATGGAGAAGGTCATCCCACAGGGCAGTCCACTACCGCAGATTATGTTGGCCCCGGCTGAACAGCACCACATTTTTGCTGTAGTATTGCTTCTGTATTGGCTGCCTTGTCCTCAGCAGTGTACACCGGATGACACTGCATGGCATCTGGAAGACATAAACAGGGAAACACTATCACAGAACCTCAGACATTGCCCAGAGTTATTTACAGAGCCAGCACATCAATATTGTCTATCATTAGGCACCACTTACAACCACATCATACCCTTGTCATCTATCAGCACAATATGAACCTGCATCGGACTCCTGGTCCTGATGTGTCATGTTTCCCCAATGTGGGCCAGTCCATTGCATAAACCACCATTCATCATTCACATTTGTGTAGAGGGATGACTACCTTGCAGATGGGATGCCAATGGTGCTCAGGCTTTGCTTGCATACAGTGTGTAATGGAACTGTAACCATATGCCTGAGTTCATGTAGGATGCAGACACGAATGTTCTCAGGACCCATGGAGACTTGCTTTTTTTTACTTTGATTAGGCAGTATGCACCTGCTCCCTGGAGATGACGGGAGGGGTGTGGGTGCTGTGCATATCCACCTACACTGATGGTAAGCCAGGGGGGTGATGTCTGCCCTAAACCTGTCTGCAGCAGGTTGCCTATAGCTATGGTGAGTGTGTATATGTATGTGATGTGATTGACCCCTATTACAGGATAGGCAGTGTTGTCACCTCTGAGACTGCAGACATATGTGAAGACAGCCTTTTGACTGACCTTGGTGGATGTGTCCAATTTGTACTCATAGTTAGCCTTACAGTAATCTACCTGGGACCTTATATGCTCATTCAGACAAAGGTTGACTCTGCCAAGTTGGTGCCTGCTCCTACTCTGACCTATATAGCTGACATAGTGACTGATTATGTGGTTTGTGCATTGCTGCTGTCCAGCAAAGGTGATTACTCTCCTTTGATGGAGACAGGTTGTACAGGTAAGGTATTGCTGAGTCCATACAGCTATGTTGGTGGTCATATGGGTGTTTGTAATAAGCATGGATACAAGGTTATAACACAGTTGGACACCTCTGAAAGTTCAACCTGATAATCATGCTTATTCTAGTACCTATGTCTGTGTCAGGTCAATGCAACAACTGGTAGCTGTAGAAATCTAATTCTGTTGGATGCACAGAAACTGAGATTACACACATGTACAACATGTACAGCTTATTTACCTGACAGTTTCCATCCCATGTCTGTTGTTATGAGGCAGCCAGATACACCTACATATACATAGATGTGCACAGGTAATACCTTATATACATTTCTGTTCTATGTCAGTATGGCACACTGTATTTACACTCTTGCTGCTCAGTCATTCCTGTCAACCTGTTAGAGCAAGACATCTGGAGGATGCCACAGATACATGTGGGGGCGATGGCCCAAAATTGGAGAAACTTTCTTAATATTGCTGTAACACACTTAAGTCATTTGATAGCACAGTAGCCTTTGTATTCACAGACATCCCCTGGAGGATGTCTGATGTTCATATGGCAGGAAGAGAGGAGAAAGGCTAGGAGTGTATTAGTGAGGGTAGGAACTTTTAATGTTGGCAGTATGACTAGTATGGGGACAGAGCTAGCTGATATGATGGACAGAAAGAAGGTTGATATATTGTGTGTGCAAGAGACTGGATGGAAGGGGAGTAAGGCAGGTGTATCGGAGTCAGGTCTAAATAGTTCTATCATGGTGTGGATGGGAGGAGAAATGGTGTAGGGGATATCCTGAAGGAAAAGCATGGCAACGGTGTTTTTGGAGGTGAAAAGAGTATCGGATAGAGTGATCTTAATGAAGCTGGACATTGATGATGACTGTTGTTAGTGCATATGCTCCGCTTGTTGCGTGTGCGATAGAGAAGACAGAAAAATCTTGGAGTGAGTTGGATGACATGGTGATGACTGCACCCAAGGGTGAGAGAGTGGTGATTGGAGCAGCTTTCAATGGGCATGGTGGTAAAGGGAATAGAGGGGGATACGAAAGTGATAGGTAGATATGGTGCTAAGTAAAGGAATGCAGAAGATGAGATGGTGGTGGAGTTTGCAAAAAGGATGGACATGGCTGTGTTGAATACATATTTTAACAAGACAAGAGGAGCATGCAGTGACATACAACAGTGGAGGAAGATGCACACAAGTGGATTATCTCCTATGCAAGAGGGCCTGTTTGAAGGAGATTGGAGACTGTAAATTGGTGACAGGAGAAAGTGTAGTTAGGCAGCATGGAATGTTGGTCTGTGGGATGACTTTGTTGATCATGAAGAGGAGGAGGAGTGTGAGGGCAGCACCCAGGATCAAATGGTGGAAACTGAAAAAGGGTGATTCTGAGGTTGAGTTCAGGAAAGATTTAAGATAGGCAGTGGGTGGCAGTGAAGAGTTACCAAATATCTGGGTAAATACAGCACAACTAGTAAGGGAGTTAACTAGAAATGTGCTTGGTGTGATATCTGGACAGAGGAAGGAGGACAAGGGGACCTGGTGGTGGAATGAGAAAGTACAGGGAGTATACAGAGAAAGAAGTTGGTGAAAAAGAAGTGGGATTGTCAGAGAGGTGAAGAAAGTAAACAGGAGTATAAGGAGATGATGTGTTTGGCAAAGAGAGAGGTGGTGAAGGTTAAGGATGAGGTGTATGAAGGGTTGTATGAAAGGTTGGACACTAGGGATGGAGAATAAGACCTGTACAAATTGGCTAATCAGAGGGACCAAGCTAGGAAGGGTGTGCAGCAGATAAGGGTGATAAAGGATAATGAGGGAAACATACTCACAAGCAAGGAGAGCTTGTTGAGCAGATGGAAAGAGTACTTTGAGGGGCTCTTGAATGAAGAGAATGGGAGAGACTCACATAACTCTCAACCTCTTAGAACAAAAAATCTGGACAAAGCCTAAAATGATGGGGGGACAGATAGGAACAGATTTTAAATATTGCCTTACAAACTTAGAAAGTTGATAGAATAATAAGTTTTGCATTAGCATGAATTTTCTGAAGGATGTGGAGTTTTACTCTCCAAAATTTTATTTTAATGACAATGTTATTATTTAATGACTTCAATCCTCAACTATTTGCCAGAAAATAACAGATTTTAGGAGGAACACACCAAAAATATGAGGCAAAAATCTGGACATTCTGTGAAAATCAGTACAGTTGAGAGGTATGGAAGAGAGAGTAGGTTGGATGATGTGGGTATGGTGAATCAGGAAGTGCAATAGATTAGCAAGGAGGAATAGAGGATAGCTATGAATAGGATTAAGAATGGAAAGGCTGTTGGTCCAGATGACATACCTGTGGAAGCAAGGAAGTGTTAAGGAGAAATGGCAGTGTTTTTTTTTAACCAGATTGTTTAATGTAATCTTGAAAAGTGAGAGGATGCATGAGGGGTGGAGAAAAAATGTTTCATTACTGATTATAAGAATAAGGGTGATGTGCAGAGCTGTAGTAACCACAGAGGGATAACATTGATTGGTCACAGCATGAAGTTATGGGAAAGAGTAGTGGAAGCTAGGTTAAGAATGGAGGTGAGGATTAGTGATCAGCAGTATGGTTTCATGCTAGGAAAGAGCAGTACAGATGTGATGTTTGCTCTGAGAGTGTTTATGGAGAGGTATGGAGAAGGTCAGAAGGAGTTGTGTTGTGTCTTTTTGGACTTAGAGAAAGCATATGACAGGGTGCTTGGAGAGGAGTTGTGGTATTATATGAGGAAGTGAAGAGTGGTGTCAGAATCTGTAAGAGTGCTACAGGATATGTACAAGGGTAGTGTGATAGTGGTGAGTTCTGCAGTGGGAGTGAGTGCTGGGTTTATGATGGAAGTGGGATTACATAAGGGTTCAGCTCTGAGCCCTTTCTTATTTACAGTGGTGATGGACAGGTTGACAGACAAGATCAGACAGGAGACCCCGTAGACTGTGATGTTTGCAGATGACATTATGATCTGCAGTGAGAGTAGGGAACAGGTTGAGGAGACCCTGGAGAGGTAGAGATATGCTCTAGAGAGGGGAGGAATGATGGTCAGAAGGACTAAGACATAATATATGTGTGTGAATGGGAGGGAGGATAGAGGAATGGTGAGGATGTAGGGGGTAGAGTTTGCAAAGATGGATGAGTTTAAATACTTGGGATCAACAGTTCAGAGTAATGACGCTTGTGGGGGAGAGGTAAATAGGAGAGTACAGGCAGGATTGGGAGGGTGGGAAAGAGTGTCAGGAGTGATTTGTGACAGATGGGTACCATTAAGAGTGAGGGGGAAGGGCTACAAGATGACCCTCTGGTTGGCATAATGATTAAGGCATTTGCCTTATAAACCAAAGGTGAAGGGTTTGATTCTTACGTGGGGTAATTGGCTAGGCTTAAAATGGTCCAAAAAGGCAGTTAGCCTAGTACTAATCTATGAACTAATCTATGAACTATAGTGAGGCCAACTATGTTATATCGATTGGAGACAGTGGCATTAGCAAAAAGGCAGGAGTCAGAGCTGGACATGGCAGAGTTAAAGATGTTAACATTTGCAATGGGTGTGACAAGGATGGAGAGGGTTAGGGATACGTATTTTAGAGGGTCTGCCCAGATTGGATGGTTTGGAGGACAAGCCAGAGAGTAGTGTGATTATGTTGGTTTGGACATGTGCTGAGGAGGGATGCTGAGTACATTGGAAAAAGGATGGTAAGGACAAAGCTGCGAGGTAAGAGGAAAAGAAGGCCTAAGATAAGGTGTATGGATGTGATGATAGAAGACATGCAGGTGGTTGGTATGGCAGAGAAAGATGCAGAGGACAGGAGAAAATGGAGACAGATGATCTGCTGCAGCAACCCCTAATGGGAAAAGCCAAAAGAAAGGGAAGGAGATGTTGTAATGTCAGTCTTCACAGGTTGCCAATGATTTGCCAGACATAACACAACTCTATGAGTACATGACTACAAATATGAGGCACACATATCATCAGTGTGCATAACACTGGACAGTTGAATAGTATGAGCTCAGTATATCACATGCAGTTCAACACACACACATCTGCAACAGTATTTCACTATGTAAATACCATGTATAGGTCTCTCACATTTCTGTGACAGACATGTATATCATAGTTGTATTCACAATTAACATATGAATATCTGCAACATCCCTGTAGTTGGCCTAGCAGTTCACAGTCAGTATTGTTCAACACACACTCCAGTAGTAGTCATATGTCAGCCATCCTTTCCTGGGGTGACTCAGGGGCCTGAGCTGTGATCTATGTCACTGCAGGCAGACCCAGTTGCTAGAGCCATAGGTTCTGGTCAGCAATATATCAGTATAGCAAGTCTTGTCGAGACATATTTGTTGAACTTCCTATTTCACATTATTATATACCCCTTCTGCATTCTATTACACGCTTACTTGTCTGACATATCATTTTTTTCCAAGTATGGTTGGTTTTATTCCACTATGTGTAGCTTGGTTTCTTGGTCTGTTTCTCTCTCTCTCTCTCTCTCTCTCTCTCCCAGATGTAGGTTATACATCTGTTTTGCATAACAGCAGCTTGCATTTTGTAGGTAATGCTCATGAGCAGCTGATGTTCTGTGCACCAACTGTTATCCCCACTTGCTAATTGCATGCAGAACAGCTGTGGTGTTATTCCTATAGCCAATGGTATGGAAACACACTCCTATAATTGAGTACTTTGTGTGGGCATTGGCCCTTTTCCTTGCCTGTGAGGAGAACTTCATGGATGTGTGTGAACGACAGCATTAGAGAGGGTACTTGGAAATAACTCTTACAATGAAAACTGTAGAGACGACCCAACAAAATGGGGGAGAATGTGCCAGACATAAGGACATAATGTAAGTATTGCTGTTATACAGTTGAATTAATGCTAGTTTAACAGGGTTTGTGTGGACATGGCCTTTCTGCATGATTTTAAGTCTGACTGTTTTATGTGGTTGACATAACTCTCAACTGTAGGACTATCCACAGAATGGCCAGATTTTGGACTCTCATGTTTGGTGTGTTCCTCAGACATATTTTGTCTTTGGAAAATCAGTAGCATACTCTGGGGATTGCAGTCAGTAAATGGTATCATCCATTTGTGTTTCTGACTTCATATCCCTCAGAAAAGATGTTACAACAAACCGTGTTAAACCAGCAACTGTCTCAGTTTATAACAGCAATATTTCACATATGCCCCTGCTTTTGGGTCTCTGTCCCTCAAATATGTCAGGCTTTGTCCAGATGTCATGCAGTAAGAGGGTGATAGGTAGTGTATATCATTATTTAGTGCCTCCATTCCTGATACCATCCCAGACTGCCAGACATTTTATGTATAAGAGGCCTTATATATGATGACAAAGCCTGGACATTCTCTGGGACTCTGAACAGTTGAGAGGTCTGTGTATTTCTGGCAATGGTTGACAGACTGTCAGGATTGTGTAGCAGTGTAGTGTGTCAATGTTATTTGGCCTGTGTAGGGAGGGGGGTAGATGTATGTGCTATGGCTCCTTTTTTATCTGCCTGTGCATGCTGCTCCAGTTTCTGGTGGTCTATCAGCTGTATATGTTTGTACCATGGTCAGGCATCATACTTCACTGTGACTTGGGCCAGTATATGTAGGGGGTAGTATGTGAGTGGCAAACATGTTGAGATGTTTTTGTTCACACAGTCCTTATACTGTATTGTTCCTTTGGCTTACTGTTTTGTCACTGTGATTGTGGTGGAATTGGTTGTGGGTTTGCACTTTCACACTAGTGTCTGTTTTTCAGTGCTGTTACATCCCTGTAGTGCCTGATATATTTACCAATACATGTGCAATTCCCCATAGCGGATTTTGGTTAGTGTTGTGTCAGTCTGACTGTAGTTTGGACAGTGCTTGGTGACATGCTTAGCAGCTGAGTGTTGCTTCCCTGATGTGATGTTATGTCAGATATTTGTAGGATGTACTGTTGCCTGGCTCCCATAGGTGCTGTGTATTTTTGACCCATTGGTGGGATTATGTGAAGATTTTAGTCACTACCTAGAGGTGAGGATAATCCTCTGCTTATTGACTTATCTTATACACAAAATGTTGGAACTGAGACTGATAGTATGTCTAATCAAATTAGACATATGCGTGAACAAATAAGAAATCTTGAAAATGATTTATACCATCTTAAACGCCTAGAAAGCCAGCGCTTCCATATGGAAGCTTGTTGTACTTTAAAAGTCATACTGCGTGGCTTAAGAATCTTTGTCATGCCAACTTATGGTGAGCAGCATCCACAGCTACTTGCTAAGTGTCAAAAGATTAATTTAGACACAAGTTTTTCATATATGAGTCTGATTATCGATTATTTTCTACCAATTGAAAGAGATTTAGTGACAAAAGTACAACAGATGTAAGAAGATATATATTCCAGCTATCCCATAGATCAAATAGATGTAAAAATCTGTGAGATTATTGACCAGGTGCAACCTATGAGAAGAAACTGTTGTTGCAAAAGAAAAAGAAATTACAACGTGACACCAATGACTTTAAAAACAATCATGTATTTACTTGGCCGAGGGAGTGAAATGAAATAGTATCAGGCACACAAACACTTTCTAACACCAATAATACAGAAACTGTGAATAATATGAGTCTATTTAAGTCCTATACTGAAAGTAGCATTAATGATAGACGTGCATCAAATAACATCGTGCAGACGTCATCCGTTCCAAATCAAATGTTGAGTACCATTAGCAATACGCCAACAACACCAACAGATTCAGGTTCTACCTACATCACACCCAATGAGGACATTGGAAATGCACTGAACAGTGCAACAGAACCTGTGGTACAAAGCAGAATTACTGACTCGTCATCTACTCAAGTTTTTTCGAGTCTACCGTTACCCTTTCGACAACAACGGAAAAAATCAATAGAGGGTACGGACAACCGTCAAATGAACAAGCACAGACATTTGGGGCATGTAACATGTACACAGGCTCAAACATTGTCAACAATGTGGAAGAAGAACTGAAAAGTTTGGTATGGAACATTTCAAAAAGGGAGCTATCTGATGCAGAGATACAGGTACTTAACAAAGGCTTATGATTTATTCCCACCCAGCAGGCGGATATATCTGTGACTTTAACTGATTTGAGACTTTATGCACGGACTGTTATGCTTAAGTCGATACATGCAGATTCTAATGTTAATGAGACAGTTGTGAATTTTAACTTTAAAAAAACTAGTGTTTATCTGCCTCCGCAACATCCGGTCCTGGATACTTTTGTTAAAATGTGTGAAAATGATATTTATCTGTTGCTAAATGATTCTAAGCATGGGAAGGGGTATGTAAATATGTCTAAAATAGATCGAGAAGCACTTAATAATCTACAGAGAGACTCAAGTATTGCTATTTGACCAGCAGACAAGGGGGGGATTAATGGTCATCATGGATAAGAAATATTATTAAACAGCATTAATGACATGTTAAAGGACAATTCTACTTATAAATCTGTTGATGTTGACGTTATACAGAAGATTAGTTATGAGGTTACTAATTGTCTGAAGGATTGTTTTGACAATCAACTGATTAATAAAAATCTATTTGGATATTTTGTAGTAGAACACCCAAGAATACCAGTTTTGAATGGTCTACCGAAGGTGCATAAGGATCCTATGTGTCCCCCCTTCAGACCCATCGTAGATGGGAGTGGTTGGCTTACTGAACCACTATCCATCTGTTTAGAGAAGCAGTTGAAACCAGTTTTATCAACATGTAAATCGGTATTAATAGATAGCAAACACTTTTTACAAGACCTATATAGTTTTGTTGAAAAGAGGACAGATAGGAACTTGGGCATGTCTGTCACTTTGGATGTAGCCTCTCTTTTTACCTGTATCCCGAATGATGAAGGAATACAGATGGTACAACAACTTATTACTAATACAGGCATATATGATGTTGGGCACATGGACTTTGTATGCCTTATGCTGGAAATGGTATTGGAATACAATATGTTTACATTTGACAACACCTACTATATACAAACTTCAGGTGTAGCAATGGGCACTCCATGTGCAAATACTTATGCAAATCTAGTAATGGCAGCATGGGGGGAGAACACCATGTACAAATTTGACCAGTATAAACAATTTGTTCCTTTTTATCGACGGTTTGTCGATGACCTTTTCTTTTTAAGGACAGGAGACCTGTTGGAGTTGTACCAATACACTGACATTTTGAATGCCAGTACTAGGTTCTTGAGATTTTCTTGTAATCACTCTGAAAGTTGTATTGAATTTTTGGATGTGATGATAGTTAAAGATAAGGATAAAAATATTGTCACAAAACTGCATAGAAAAGAATGTTATCGACCTACTTATGTATGTTGTGGCAGTATGCATCCTGGACACGTATTTCGTAATGTCCTGAAAGGACAGAATTTGAGAGCCAGTCATTTACATAATGACAAACAGGATTTTGAAAAATGTTTAGACACTATGAGATCTGATTTTATATCGAGAGGTTATATGAAACAAGAGATAGTGCAAACTCAGCAGACTGTCAGACACTGTAGACAAACTGTAGGAAAACCATACTTTTCCTCTAACAGCAATACTAGAATTCAGGATACACATAAAACGCACTCCCCTTTTTTTAGCTTAACTTTCTCAAGTGATGAACAGCGAATTAGGGATATTATATTGAAACATTGGCCCATTCTTAGCACAGATACTGGAATTGGCTCTATTGTAGATAGTAGACCCAGGTTTGGGTATAGGAATAAAAGTAACCTAAGACAAAAGCTATGTCATGTTAGACATCAGGTCTCTATAAATGAAGGAATGTTAGATGGGCGAACTAAGAAATGTAATAGCTGTGCCTATTGTATATTTATAGATGAGTCAACTTTTTATAAACATCCAATACATGGTAAAATATTTAGACAACTTCCCTTAGCTGACTGCAATACAAAGAACTTGATTTATCTTGCACATTGCATACTATGCCAGTGTTTTTATGTTGGCAAAACTAACAGGTGATTAAAGGAAAGAATACGTGATCACCTCTATTGTTTACATAGAGGTATGAATTATAGTACCATAGCAAAACATGTTAATACTTTTGGTGATAAACATGGTTTTAAATTTTTGGTATTGGAAGTTATACAGGAGAGTGTTAGACAGGGAGATTTGGTGCATAGGACTTATCAGGCAGAGTTAAAATGGATCTTTAGACTTGGAGCGGAACATGCTCCTGGTCTCAGTGAGCATATATCAATTCAGCCCACATTAAGAGCCAGACCTCTTAAGAAAAAAAAATAAATAAAAAAAGAATGTATTTTTATTATATTTTTATTTTCATTTATGTTTCATTTTGGTTTTATGTTTAAGAAGTATTTTTAATATGTCTCTCCTATATACATGTTAATATAACCTTCTTATAAATATTTTTATATATACACATGTTAGTGTAACTTTAACTTTATAGCCAGGTCTTAATATTTAATTAATTAGTTACTGACTAGTTAGTAATTAGTGATACAGTTTGTCACATGGTTAAATGATTAACTATATCAACAGGGTTGTGATTTTAGTTTAATGAAGATTTGATAAAGCTATATGCGAAAGCGCTTGTCTTGGTTTGTTTTTCAGTAAAGCAGTATATTGGAATTACGTTTGGATTTTGCATTTGCTGTGGACCACTGTTGGCATTTTTTTGGTGATTTTACTGTCTTGGTCTCACCAGTGGATTGCTTCCTTGGGTATCGTTTTTCAATTTTGTTAATAATTTTTATATCCCTGGTAATTCACTGTGATGCCCTGCGGATTTCTAACAGTAGATGATGACATACATTTCAGTTTCAAAGCTCACATCCTTGAGAACATATATGCTGAAACAAACCCTGTCACTCTGGCAACATTCAAGTTTTATAAGAGCAATATTTAAAATGTATATATCCCTAGTTTTGGCCCATTATCCCCCCATTTAGACAGCCTCTGGCCAGATTACTTGCACTAAGAGGTTGAGACATATGGTTCTGAGGTATGACTCCGCTACATGTTATGAGCATATATATATATCCAATGTTAAGCACTACATTAAGTAAATAACAAACATAGTACAACCAAAGATTATGCACTACAGTACTCTCCCTAAATATCTTTATCATTAATAACATACAGTAACCCCATTTGGCACTATTGCAGATCTCACAATCCAGCACTCACTCAAAATGCCATTTACTTAAACCATATACCACAAAAGGCATTTACCTTTATGTGCATTTTCGCAAAATGAAATTATCTGTAAATATGCACTTTCACCTTCTAATATAATTCAAGTTTTATACAGTAGTTTGTTTTTTTACATCTACATTTGTCATCAATATATAAGTGTAATGGCACTGGGCTAAGCCTAAAACTGGTCATGTCTGATCAGAACCCTGCTCCAGGAAATCAACTAAAATAACTAAATAAATAAAATAACCACTTGAAAATATGCCTCCACAAGATAGCTGTGCTACTGTTGTGAGCACGAATGTGTATGGATGAGTACGAATGCGTATGGATGAGTACAAATGAGTATGGATGAGCATGGATGAGTATGAATGAGTATGAATCTGAAGTTTAAAGAGTTTGAGATTATGCCCAAAGCTTTCTGTACTCCAGAACTAAAATATAACTTTAAAAACAAAGAATTAATCAACAAGTATGATGCAGGAAATACAGTCTGAGTAGTTTAATATCTGGTTGAACCAATTCTTACTTAAGTAAGCTATGCCACCAGCTTTGGCTCGGGGGTTGTGGGGTGTTGGGGTGGTAGAAGACACAGAACTCATAGAAAGAGCAGATGTAGACAGTGTTTAAGAGATGAATGAGGTATAAAAGAACACACACTACAATGATAAATGAATTAATGGTTAAACTCTAGAAATATCTGTAACCTGTTAACTCCTATTTAGAAATGGTATACAGCTACCTCAATGGTATTAACTCTCATTATCAATATTCCATCCCAGGTATCACAGATGCAATGCTCAGTAAGCTTTTTAAGTGGACACAACAAACAGATTAGGAAAAGCTCCAGGTCCAGATAGCTAAATTAATGATCTAAATGTTCTCCGAACAAGATGAACTGTTGCCACATATGACTAAATTACTTCATAATTTTTACATAAATGGAAAGATACTCTCATTAATTCTATCAGTCACTGTTGTCTTACCAAAACTCACTAAGCCTTCATTTATATCAGTTTCAGGTCCATCTTTCTGATATTTACTAATACAAAATGTTGTGCTAAAGTACAAAAAAAAAAAGAACTAAAATCTATAATGCTAATTATTTGGGATCAGAGAGAGTACTGGACATGTGAGAACCCTAATAGTCTAACCTCAAGTAGGTTTACTCAAATTTCCCATATCTAATGATAGCCATACAGTCTGAAAAAAGTATTTGACACTGTAAAATTACAATTTTTATGGAAAAATAATGGAGAAGCGCTGCATCCCCCCCAAATTTTTAAACCATGTACCTTACTGTTACTATTTTGTATGGAATAAAAATGTGATTTTCCCAACCAAATTTGATAGAAAAGAAATCTCAACAAAGTCCATTCTTTCTCCCACTGTTGTTTCCAGTTTTTACCAAAAAAATGCATCTAAATCAAATACAAGGGTACAAGCATAAGGATATGGAATACTAGTTCCTCTATGCCTCAGGCAGGACATGGTGGTAAAAGCTGCCTTCAATACCATCTGTAATTCATCATAAAATGGATACATAGTCAAGGTTTTCATGAGATAGACATGTGTAAGGACTTTATTTCAGCAATATTTTTCTAATCTTCATATTTAAAAAATGAGAGGAGAAAGAAAGAAGATAAAAGGCAGAAAGAAATAGAAAATGTGTGTGTGTGTGTGTGTGTGTGTGTGTGTGTGTGTGTGTGTGTGTGTGTGTGTGTGTATTTGAATGTCACAAGTGTAATAGTTTTCATAAGCTGCACTAATATTTTCACAGTAACACAATGCACATAATCTAGGTCAGAAAATGAAAGCTTGTATATCAATATTTTGTGCTCTTGTCCCAACCAAAATAATTGCCTTTTTCTACAGTATATATGCTAAATACATCATTAAAGATTGAGCACATGGGTTCTAGTACTTACACTAGAACCCTTCAAATGGACAGCATTTATATTTTTGAAGATTGGTCATATAGTGATTCATAACTGTTAAAATGTTGTTATTTCAAAATTAATTTTTGCATAGTGGCTTAGAAAGTGTAAATCTGACTCCATCACTGTCTACTCATTCAGCAGGGGAAAAAAATTAACTTTGTTTTATTGCTAATGTCTTAAACTGAATCCAGCACCAGTAAACCAATCCTGATACTCAGTTCTAAAAGTAAAGAATAAATAAAACTGTAATTATTTTTCCACAGATCAGTTATTTTGCATCAACTCCTCTTCTGAATGACAGGCATCTGTATCCATCATTTTACCGAACCATCCCAAGCGACGAGTTCCAGGCCCAAGGCCTTGCCCAGATGGTGAATTACTTTGGCTGGACATGGGTGGGATTACTAGCACAAGATGATGAGTATGGAAAAGAGGGGACCCGGATTATTAAAGCAGAGATTATCAAGGCTGGAGGCTGTATTGCTTTTGATGAAACTGTTCCTTTACTTTACTCTGAAAAAAAGACCAAGCTCCTTGTTGATATGATTGAAAAATCATCATCAAGAGCCATTGTGTTTTTCTGTTTTGATTCCCATATGTTACCAGTAATAGAGGAGATTTTTAGAAAAAACATAACTCAAAAAATTTGGATTGCCAGTGAGTCTTGGTCAAGTTCCTCAATCCTTTCTCAGCAGAAGTACATGCAGCTTCTTAGCGGAACAATAGGATTTGCAGTCCGAAGATGTCACATTCCTGGACTTGGGAAGTTTCTCCTTAGAAATAGCCCATTAATGTATCGAGAGGACATATTTGTTAAAATATTCTGGGAAGAAGCCTTTGGTTGTGTGTGGTCAAGGTCTGACACCAGTCAAACCACTGACACATCAGATACTACAGCAAAACTCTGCACTGGGAGAGAAAGGTTAGAAACACTTATCAATGCCTACACAGACATATCTGATCTACGAATCACCTGCAATGTCTACAATGCTGTGTATGCTGTGGTTTATGCCCTGAATGAAATGTGTGTTTGCAATCCTGGCGAAGGGCCATTTTATAATGGGACATGTACAAATATCCATGGTTACAAGTCATGGCAGGTATGGAATAAATATATGACAACTTCAAAATATTTCACTACATTGTTAAACAAACATGTCAAAATGTTTTGATAAATTGTTAAACGTTTCCACATTTTTTCAAAATTTCAGTTTGCAGGCATCTTATCATGAAAATGCTGTAGGAAAATACAAAATATTTATTTATGCTACATGTTGTTGCTGATAATTTTATCAGTGCTCTTGAGTTCAGCATTCACTCTCAATTACTAAACTATCTCTTAACTAATAATTTTCTATCTTACATTCAGCATAGTTTCTGATCAAGTTATAGCATTGCTACTGCCCTGATGTCCTTCACTAACACCATTAATAAGCATAGAAATGATGGCAAACTTGTATCCTCTATCTTTCTCGACCTTTCTAAAGCTTTTGATACTGTCTGTCACAACAAACTCATAACAGCTCTTTCAGAGCTTAAACTTAGCTACTCCACAATTGCTTGGTTCCAGGATTATCTGGCCAGATGACAGCAAGCCATCAAATGGCAACAAAATTCACCTCTTCAGACAGTAACTTTGGGGGTTCCATAGGAATTTATCCTGGGTCCTCTCCTAATCACCCTATTTGCTAGCAATCTTCATATTTCTACCCTCCAAGCATCCCTTGTCCAGTACATGGATGACTCATCTGTAATATTCACTGCTCCCACACTCCAATAACATCCACTTATAACCCAGCAATCTTTCTCTACAGTAGAATCTTGGCTGGGTAAGGCACAGCTCATTTTTAACCCCAGTAAGACTAAAAGCTCATGCTTTTTCTACCCACAAAAGCCACTGACCCTTCCATCCATCAGTATCTCATCAACAGATAAAACAACTATCTTTCCAGTATCCCATACCAAACTTCTCGGTGTAATCATAGATGGCAATATGAAGTTCAACATTCACATAGCCAGTCAGTAAAGAAAGTACACAAATAACTCGGTATGCTATGTAGACACAAACCATTTCTAACAAATAACACAAACGCCACCAATGCTAGCACTGACCTTGTCTCTACCCTCCTCTGCACATCCTCCATTTTCAAAACCTAAAGAAATCATATTTAAATAAACTTGACACTTGCTACAATAAAACTGCGAAGTGTGCCACAGATTCTACTTATAATCTCAGCATTGCCTAGTACTAAAACAACCCTCTTGGTAAGAATTCCCAAATGTCCTAGTCTGCAACCAACTGACGATCAACAAGACAAAACTCTTGCCCTTCTTAATCTCTTCTATCCCTACTCCATTGATCGTGTCCTGCATTCCCCTAACAAATCATTGCTAAGATATCTAAAGCCAACAACACAGCTGGAGAGGCCCTCTACTCTAACTACATAGCAAAACTCTGGAATTTTCAGTTCTCTGCCCCTGGACATAAAATCTACCCACAACATTACTACATTCAAAAAGATCTTTAAAACACATTTAACTAATACATGGACATGCTCCTAAGTTCCTGTACTAATCTTAGTTAAGAAATAATTATCATTAACTACTAGCCATTCTGTGAATTTTAATATATAACTTCTGAACTCCCATACTTTTACTTAGTTTTTCAACCCCACCAAAATCTGGCTACAGTATTCTTAAGACAAATGTATTGCATAACTATGCATACTGTAAAACTGTTGCACAGTCAAGATGTAAAAATGTGAACTGTCTGTTCTATAACTTAGTACACATATAGTAATCATTTGTCAAGCTATAAAAAAGTTGTACTGTCTGTCCTATATCTTTGCTCAACTATAATAATTTTATCTTTCTGCATGTATATATCTACTATCCTTGCTATACCAATTAATTGTAGAGCTTTTCTCCCAGATCCTCCACTGAAAAAGGACAGCTTGCCCAGTCATATTTTCCTGGTAAACAAATGTAAAATAAATAAATAACATCTTGCAATGTTTTAATGTTATATTTATTTATTTTTAATAAAGTCTGCCAAAACTGTACACTCCAGTGCTGCCGAGAAGGCCTAGCCTTCCATGAGTAGATGTGGAAAGGACAGATGCAGCACCTGAATGTTGTGGATGGCTATAAAAGGATATTACTACAGGTATGTCACAGGGTGACCAATGAAATTGCCAGATGTAGGTTGGACACATGAGGTAGACCACCAACCCACAGGAGTCTCACAGAGATGGATGAATTCCTGGTATCTCTGTTTGGGGAAAATTATAGAAAACTCATACCAGGCAATGTCCTGGATGTGGCAGCCAAGTTGTTGAAAACCACATTTGTCTATAGAGGTGCATCTTTAGCAGTTGCATTTGCCAGCACTGTAGGACACTGTCACCTTGATGAGAGTGCTATACTTATATTACAACTTCCACATAGCTATCAACTAGGTACATCAATGATGCAATAGTGGCAATAGTGGCAGCCTATACTATAAGGTTCATATGTTCCCATATACTACTTACACAACTGGAATGCAGCATTGTGGTTGGACTGTCAACTGTGGTCTGCGATTGTCACAAGTATATTATTGGTCTGCAGTTATAGGTTCCACTTTTGGAGAGTGCAGTGCAACAGCTCAGGTCATGCCTGAGATAATTTGGTCATTCATGACTGATGATGTTGGCAGATGACCATCACTTACATGACTCCAGGACATTTCCTGACCTGGATGTCACCCTTTGCATCAATCAGCGGATGTGGAGTTACGTGATCCAGACAGGGACAGCTGATACACCATGTCAGAGATACTGAGTGTGCTTCATGATATGTGTGAGGAAGTACCTCACAACCTGCAGTGGATTCAGACTGACATGACATTTAGACACCTGGACCAGACATGCTTGGTATGGTGCAGTGGTGGCTTACATGACAAACATGGCTGCATCCTTGAGACTACTGGCCAAAGCCTTCTATGGTCAGGCAAGAAAGTGGTACTTACACAACTGTTACATTTCTAGAGAGACAGTGTCTCTGTCTCCAATGTCCATCGCTATTTCTGCCACTAGACAAGCACAGTCCCACAGCTGTGGATAACATTCTCCCAACTCCTCTGAGGGTACACTCCACTCTGAGTCCCACAGTGCCATGCATTCCCTGTCCCAATGTGCTGTATAGAATGCAATACCATGGAGAGGCCAGCTCTATGGTTGTAAACACTAATTTCTCCCTTCCCGCATGGGAGATACAGGTTCCTATATATGCAAGTACCTATTTATTCCTTATACCTCCTTACTGTCCCTTTTTCACCTACTTTTTTACCTCCATCAAATTCTCTTATTTGCTTTCTCTCTAAATATACCATAATCCTTCATATTGCAAGTCCTGTTTGTATTAGACTAACTTACCTTTAATTCCTCTACAAACTGTCTAAAATTTCTATAAATATTAAATGATTGGTTAAGAATTGATACAAGTTATATGACAATGCTTATATTACCACTAATTTGTTATGTTTATTTAATCTACAGATGTTTTTGTTTTATTTTTATAGAGTGTAAAATTATTATTCTTAAAATGTTTTGTAATAATTTGGAGCTTTTCTTTATGCGCCTCCACTGAAATAGGCTTCTACCCTGTTGGACATTCCCGGTAATCAAATGTCAATAAATAAATAAATATGTTTCAAAAGTGCTACACCATCTATTACATGGGGTGTCAGTCATCCTCATATTGCAGAGCCATGAAGAATACCCAGCCAGTGTTTACCTCCTGAAAGCTTCACCTCCATCCCTAGAGGATGTATTCCCTGAATCCCCAAATTCCTAGCCATGTGCATGGCTATCACATCCTTCACACTTAGCACTTTCACTTATGTTTGTACTGTTGCCCCCTGTGCCCATACCACCTGTGCAAATGATGAACACTGTGTCCTGCCCACTTCCAAGACCTTTGTGGGTATAGCAACTTCTGATGCACACTTTTATGACTTATGCACTGTACTGCATAACCTGAGTGTGTAATTGTATGTGACAATTTTATTCTCTGTGTCTCTGTCATGGCCCATAGCTGTAGACCAGATGCAGCCTCTTTGCCAGTACAACAAAGTGTCACACATTCATCTGCCTCACATGGAATATTGCTGCAACTGACTGCTCAACATTTGCCTCCTGTTCTGCTGCTGCCGCTGGTCTGTCTGCCAGTCCAGTTGTGTCCCTGTGCTGTAATGTCTTATGCAGCATCATGAATATGTTGCAGCAGCTCTCCAGAGCATACTTCCAGACAGAGGTGTAACTAGCTATTTTTGCAACAGTACAGTGCCCTGTTCTGCTGTCCCCCCCCCCCCAAAAAAAGCTCCTCTCTTCAGACTTGAGTATCAAAAAGAGCTACGTTATCCTTTTAAGTTGCAGAAAACTGCTTGCGACATTTGTGGCAAGCACTAGTAAGAGATTATGCCTCATACAGAGAGCTAAAGTGCTTAATTTCTGACCACAAATGCAGTCCTGACATTAATTTATAAATGCTGGTATGCACTGAATCCAGGCTGGAATCAGCTGACCACATCACCTAACACTTTGCCCCACCTTAGCTATGCCTCTACTACCAGAGGTAACCAAGAAATGGAAGTGGGCCTTCAGCAATCGGGACATATGTTCAGGGATGTTTCATGTCTGTGCCAGTGCAGTATTATACACCTGACAGTGATGTTCCATGTCTGTCACAGTGTAGTGTTATACACCTACCAATGATGTTCCGTGTTTGTGACAGTGTACTGTTATACACCTACAAGTGATGTTCCATGTCTGCCACAGTGCAATGTTATACACCTACCACTGATGTTCCATGTCTGCCACAGTGCAGTATTATACACCTATTAGTGATGTTCCATGTCTGCTACAGTGCAGTGTTATAGACCTGATAGTGCTGTTCCATGTCTGTGACAGTGCAATGTTATACATCTGCCAGTGATGTTCCATGTTTGTCACTCTAAATGGCATTATGTCAACAATAAAAGGATGAAACTAAAAATGCCAATGAGACCACAGTACAGTAGGGATTGGTGTTTCCCTTTTACTCACAATATTGCAGTCTCAAGAGTTGGTATATGATGAGTAGGGGATGCAGGGGGCTTAACCCCCACACATAAACCATGAGCCATGTTTTTCTGCAGTGCGGGTTTCAATTTTTTTTGGTCGGCATAATTTCTTTTGGCATTCTGATTGATTGGCATTATGAATGTATTCCATTTCAAATTTCTTTTCTACTTTAGGTACTGAAGGCTGGGCATCACTTGCACCTGTTCTTACATGACAGTAGGGTAGCTGCTAGTAATAGAAGTATGAATGTCTTAATGTAATCTTCTGAGGAATGCGGAAAATAAACCCTCAAAGGAATGTGCTGCTGACTGCCCTAAGGTACAGACTTACAACAGAATCATCCAGTTGTAAAGTCACACAATGATGCTGTCACCAGAGCATTGTTTTGCTGGGCAGAATCATCAAACTGTAACTGTCCATCATCAGATTTGTTTTTGTTGTGCACAAGCACAAGTAATGTAAGCAAGGGGTCCGGATCATAAGGATCCTGTGAAAGACTTCTCCCTGGGCTGTTTGACTTATTTTGAGCTGTTGAGTAACAGTAGTATAGATGAAATAACTTCAGTTAAGCAAGAGGGTAGATAGCTCCCTTTCAGTTATACTATTTTCTTTAGCATTTTACCATTTCTAGTTTCTAAAAAAACTTTATTCCAAATTCACAATTTTGTTCCCCCTTAGCTCTTTTTGAGTGTTCAGTTGTGACATGTTACCAGTCTATCCCTGTCTTGGAGTGTGTATAAAGTACCTATTATTTTTTTTTATAAATAATTAATGCAGAATTCATTTGCTTGTTGCGCATAAGCTGGTGCATTTCCTGGAGATGTGCATTATCACAGGTAACACAGGGGAAGCAGGGAATTTCTGACAGGTACCCAAACACAGATCCAGCAGTCATACTTATGGTCTTAATAGTTATATCTGTATGCTTGCCATTTGCAATTGCTTTTACACTGTCTGCCCCATTCAAATAACAGCCTTTGTGAGAACACTGCTTCTATTTGTGAGCTTTATAAGAGCTTTTTATACATATGTTTATATAAATATTATACTGAGTCATGAAATCTAGAAGTGTCCTTACGCACGAGTACAAGTGGTGTTGCCATGGATTTTGAGTTAGGTAAAGTACTCAGACAAAGTGAATAGGTACAGTAGGTTATAAAAGTCATCTGACTAGGGTAGGTTATAATAGTTAACTAAGGTAGGTTATAATAGTTAACTGAATAGGTAGGGTAGAGTATGATAGTTACCTGAATAGAAAGTTAGGGTATGATAGTTACGTGAATAGATATGGTAAGATATAATAGTTATCTGAATAGGTAGGGTAGGGTATGATAATTACCAGACACTTACTACCCTTTATTTAATAACAACCTGTGCCTATGTAGATACTGTCAACGTCCTACTTTGTGAAGATAAAAAGAAAATAAATCTTTCTCTCTGTTGGGAGATAGTCTGTGACAGGAGAGAATGGCTGCCATAACAGATTAATCATCAGTGGTTTGTGAAGTTTGATGCTTTACAAAATTTAACCTAAAGATGTAATATAACAGATTTAAATACATTTTAACACATTTCTATGTATTTTAGCTGAATAATTTAAAGACCTGTGAAATATTTTATTTTTATTGTCATTGTGCTTGGTGATAAGAATTTTGTGTGGTTTCAAACCTTCCTGTTATTTGCTTGACCCTGGCAAGTCTACTAGCAGGCTCAAATAAATGTTTTCAGAGTATGACCAGTAAGCTCTAGGCATTGCTAGACTTAGAGACTTGTAAACAGTCAGAGAATAGGCAAGTGTAGTGAAGAGAACCTAGGAAATTAATGTAAATAAGCAGCTAATCACCTTAATCCTACTGCAGCGCAGTGGTGCAGCAGTTAACGTTGTCGCCTCACAGCAAGAGATTCTTTGGTTCGATTCTTGGCTGGGGTGCCTTCTGTGTGGAGTTCGCATGGGTTTCCTCCAGATACTCTGGTTTCCTCCCACATTCCAAAGACATGCATCTGGAGCATTTCTTCCCGGGCCTCCACTGAAAACAGGATCTGTGGAACCTAGTCAGACATTCCTGGTCAACAAATGTTAAATAAAAAAAAAATTAACATGGTAGTTAGTTTTGCTTCTGACTTACTTTATACTTTAGCAAATGTTTCAGTCTTAATGGTGTAGAAACAAGGAGTGTTCCCGTCTTCATGACAAAAAAGACAAGCCCCCCCCTCCCCCAGATTTACTATTCCTCCATGTAGGACTAGCTTAGTCCTGCATGGAGGCAACAGTTCAGGAGCAGGACATTGCAAATTAATGAGACACGGTGCCTGAGCTTCTAATCTTACATGGAGCATGTAAGAGTGCAGGGGCATGCCTGAGGGCAGAGCTCTCAGAATATACATGCCCTCACAATGAAGAACAGCAGAAAGGACTAAGAAATGAGCGAGACCGCTTATAGGTGTGCACATATCCCTAGCAACAGTCCCCCCACGTACAACAGCAATTATATAGAAATAAAATGAACAAACCCCCTTTTTTTTAAAAATCCGATTAAAGCTAACAGTAGGTGCGCAGGTGTGCCCAACACTTAGCTATGGTTAATGCAGCATAAATGGCTAAAGAGGATAACAGGGAAGATATATGCAAATGAAGCAGCACATTCCATTTTCCGTGGCAAAGCATGTTATGACCAATATTTTTGTTGCATAACCCACTAAATAACATATATTTATGAACTGGAGTACTGCAGTAAATGCACATGTGAGATGTGAGTGTCATAATGAATAAAGCACTAGTATGGAGGTTTAAGCACCAATAAGCAGTAGTAAGCATATATAACAACTAGTAAGCGGGTTTAAGCCTGTTTGAATGGGGGTAAGCAATGTGCACTCAGGCTAAGCAATTTTGTAGCTAACTTTCTGTAAGCATGTGTAACTGGAGGTTAGCAGTGCTTGCCCTCGTGCAAACCCACACAAACCCACTTACAAATGCTCAAAAGTGCCTTAATCACCTCTGTATCCAACGGTCCTTGTTCTGCCCATCAACAAAGTAGACAGCCTTGCATTTCTTGAACCCAGGACCCTATACACTCTAGTTACAGTAGTTAACCACCAAGCCGTCACAGAAGCACAGAAGAATGAGGTGTCAGCAAACAAATATTCACCACAGTAAAATCAAACTGAACCTGTGAAAGGAATCAGTACACAGACATATGTGCTTTAACCCACTACATAACATAAATATGTGAACTGGAGTACAGCAGTAAGCCCAGAAGTCTGATGTAATTGTAATAGAGTGTTGAAGTCCCCAATAAAACACAAGAACCCCATACATTGTACGTACACATGAATCATGGATACCAGGCATACATATACTTTATTTATTTATTTATTTATTTTACATTTGTTTACCAGGAAAGTCCGACTGGAATAAGGTCCATTTACAGCTGATGCCTGGGGAGAAAAGCTCCATAACATAACAGTACAAATACAACAAATGACAAATTTCTGTACAGAGGGATATATACAATCAGAGCTCCATGTCTTTATTTGACAACACATAATCCACGAATGACAGAACATTTCATTACAGTGGTATATATATATATATATATATATATATATATATATATATATATATATATATATATGTATATAAAAGGTGTAATGAATAATAAATCAATGCCAAAAAGAAAATATAATGCAAAGTCTAAAGTAAGCAATGCTAAGCATTGTACAGGCCATCTTAGGAGGTGTAAGCAATGTGCAAGCTTGCTAACTCAGTGTGCCCAGAGGTATTCCCCTTTAAACAATGCCAACCCTAAGTAAGCAGGTTTGTCCATAGCTTAGCCTTTTCAAAACCAGCCAATCACAGCAGAAAAGTGTAGAAAATTGGCCCTACTTAAGCCCAAGAGGGAGGAATACATCTCATAACTGGTTGCAGCTTCCCCTTGAAGGCACCATGTCAGGAAGGGGAGAAGGTGTGCGCTTTTGGGTGCAGTGCTGGTGCATCCAGGAGTCTAGAGTCATGGCAGGACTCCTTGTCAAAGACCATGATCAGAGACTGCTGCAGGGCCAGTACCAGGGCTCCCAATATAATTGGAGGCCTGGGACTGTCTCACCCGTGACCTCATCAGTGCCACTTGCATACGCTGAACTGGTGAGCAGGTCAGGCATCAGTATGCTGACCTGAAGCAGAGTGAGGGGGACCTCTTGGACCAGTGGATCCAAGAAGCTAGAGTGGCAGGGGATGTCCCAGTGTAAGTATCACCTCACTATGTGTGTAATAATTGCCAGCTCATGTATATCATGGATAGGTATGGCTAAATATTCCTCTTATGTCCCCCACAGCTGCAATGGAGTGGACCGCGAACCAGGGGGTGCATGTCAGTCACCTGGCGAGGTTGTGATGTGAGGCAGGTCAGTAATACTCATGCATTTACTGTCATAGGAAAAAAAACTAAAAGTATTAGTAAATTAATTGCCTGTATAAAACCTGTATTGTTCAAGGCAAGTACTGCATACACCAGAGAATATGGCAGGAAGAGTCTCATATAGTTTGTATGTACATAAAGCGTAATAGTCTGACAATAAAGTTCTAGCTGCTGGACTGCATGTGTATACTCTGGTATCATATAGTAATGTAGATCTGCAATCACGTAATAGTACTGTTGTATTAAGCACTGTTACCCACACTGTGCACCATAAATAAAATGTGTAGGAATGCCTGTATATGACTGGTGTAATCCCCAGAGGCCATTTAGTACAACTGAGAGACACACAGGCAGAAAACATGGAAAAGGCAGACAAAAAAACCTGAATAAAACATGCAACTGAGATGTGAACTGTTATATTTTTAGATCACACAGCCATGGTTCGAATCCTGGCAGTGGGAGTAGTCTGCATACAGAATCATACTCCACAACTATACTGATATGTCCAGAATGTCCAGTAAAGTGGCCCATATCTGGGGCCTGTCAACCTGTTCCCCTGTAAAATCAGTGGGATGATCCCAGACATATAGGCAGCAAACAGGAAATACAACTGATTGATACACATCTATGAGAACAAAGCTGGCACACTAGCAACTCCCCAAAACCTTATGACAGTAAGAAGCCATGTATGCCCCATTTACAACCCCATGTTGTGAAGCTGTGGCCAGAGTGTGTATAGTAATAGAGTGAGATGTATGTGCATAATAGTAATGTGTAATCTGGTGCTGTGAGTGGCAAGATTCAGGTAGTGCTAACAAACATTTCTCCCACAGGTCTGCCGGATACCAACACTGTCCAGAAATACAAGAATGTTACCCTGTACTGTGGTACTGTTTACATTGGTATTGTATGGCATTGTGACTGATGCAGTTGCTCTGAATATTGAGGTATTAGTCATCACTGTTGCCTACACAGTCCTACAAAATATAACTGTCTAGGAAATCTGTATAAGAGTGTTGTAATACAAGGTCAGAATGCCAAAGCACAGGAGAATTATAAGACAGAAAGCAGATAGGAGATATACAGCAATATCTATATAGCACACACAACTCTGATGGACATTGTTTAAGTTGTAACAGACACAGCCATGGTCTGAATCCTGGGAGTGGAAGTAGGCTGCATACAAAATCATACCCCACAACTGTACAGATAAGACCAGGATGTCCAGTATATGGGCCCATATCTGCTGCCTGTCCCCCTGGGAAGTCTGTGGGATGATCCCAGATGTTTAGCCAGCAAACAGGGAATACAAGTGATTGTGAAACATCCATGAGAAAAACCTGTCACTGTAGCAACTCCTGAAACTGTAAGGAGAGTAATAAGCCAAGTATGTCCTATCTACACCCCCATATTGTCAAGCTGTGACCAGAGTGTGTATAGTAACAGAGTGAGATGTATGTACATAATGCTAATGTGTAATCTGGAACTTTGTGTGGCATCAATCAGGTAGTGCTAACAATCATTACTCCCATGGGTACGTCGGATACGAACACTGTGTTGAGAAATACAAAACTTTATACCCTGTACTGGTACTGTTTACTCTGGTTTGTAGGAAACAGTGAGTGTTGCAGTTTCTCTGAATAACAAAGTATCACCCATCACTCACACTGTGCTACATAATATAACTGTGTAGGAAAGCATGTATATGTGTGGGTCAAGTCAATAAAGGTTGAGGAGGGCAATAGTCTAGATATGTCCCAGTACACCTGCATGTGGTCAAGACATGGCCAGAGTCTGTGCAGAAAGAGTTGGATAGCTATGTGCACAACATCAACCTGGAATATGGGAGTATGTGTAGAAACAGTTAGTTAGTGTTAACAAACATTTCTTCCACAGGTATACCAGGTAAGAGGTGTATACTGCAGGTAAAACCAGTTCATGTATAATGATGACAACAGCCATATCACTGTCCCAACTAAGGTTATAGGGTAGTGTAGTAATACTTGTAAGGTACAGATAACAGCACTGACTAGGAAAGTAATGTGGACTACAGGAATATATTAGTTGTTAATTAACATATTTCTCTCCCCCCACCATATCTCCTACAATAATCAACATACCCACCACAACTGGTATGTAATGACACCAATGTTCTGAAAATGTCCAATTGATAAATATTTGAATTGTTACCATGCATGTGCTATCTATATATGCATGTGTTCTGATTGCTATGCAGCTGTTCCATATCTGGTGTCTGGGTTAATGGCAATATCTATGCATGCTGTTATAGCTAACCCTGGAATGTGTTGACTATTACTAACCCACATATGATGACAACATTTAAACACTATAGCATGTTTGGGAAGGCCAGTCCCAGTGACCCACCTCTCCCACCTCATCTGGCCATAGCACTGGACACCAGCATGTCTGGGGCCCAACCTGGGAACTCCCTGTTTGTTGGTCCTTCACCACCTTTGGGTGGAACCACCTCAGGGGGATGGGGCTCTCCCTCCCCGGGAGTGGGTGCGGACAGGAACCTGTCATCTGTCACCAGGTCCAGGTTGTGGTGTGTAGCAAGCTCAACCATCGATTTGATGATATGCTTTGCCAGCTTGAGGGCCGCATAACACGATTAGACAGTCAGCCTGGCTCTACAACTCAGCCCCCAGCACAGCTACCTTCGGGGCTGTGAAGGTGCAGTAGTGACGGACAATGGGTGGGGACTGCAGTCACACTGTGTCCACTAGGGGGCTCATGGGCTTCCGATTTCCCATCACCCCTCCCCATCAAGGTGCTTACCCCCCACATATATCACATACCGCCCCTGTATGCATTTTGTTTGTCTTGTCTGTTAACCTACCCGACGTACCTCCCAAAATATACCTACTATCCCCTCAACATCCCACTCTCACCTGAAAAAAAAGGGCAATCTGTTCCGCAAAAAAAATATCGCCCCATACATAGCTGTCCATTTTGCACGTGTCCACTGGACACATGTAATCTGGTCTAATTGGTATCACAGCTTCTTACTGTGGTTCTCACACTCTCCCAGGGGTTTAAGTGTCCAAATCTACCTCCAAATTCAGTGTATATGCACAGCTGTTGCTGTAGAAGAAATGGGCAGCTATGGACCTTCCCTACACCCTTCCTGCACATCCCTAGCTGTTTTCCCTACTGCCTTTCCCCCTTTGTGCTCCTTTTTCACCACTTTCCTATCAAACCTTTTTTCTTTTCTTTTAAAGAAATTAGCATGGTGGTAAGTGGGAGTAGGCACTTTTAAGCAGCTGTAAGCGGGTTTAAGCCTGCTTGTGTGGGGGAAAGCAATGCCTACACTGGTTACACAATTTAGAAGCTGAGTATAAGAAACAGTAACCAGAAGTTAGCAGTGCTTACCTCCATGTAAGCCCGCTTAGAACTGCTCAAAAGTGCCTTTATCACTCTGCATCCAATGGCCCTTTTCTGCCCATTAACAAAATAAACAGCTGCTGCAAGAATTGAACCCAGGACCCTTCACACCATAGCCAAAGTGATTTATTACCAAGTGACGTCAGATATACACAACACTGATGTTTTCAAAAACATACCATCCAGCCCAGTCATTCAACAGTACAGGAAATGTATTTAAACATGTAGATGTATGTGTGTGCGCATAACTAAATAGGTATAACATATCGATATATATATATATATATATATATATATATATATATAAATATAAACATATTTACATACATATGCATACATCTATAAATATATATGTCTACATCTATATGTTTATATATATATATATATATATATATATATGTATATATATATATACAACAATATATATATATATATATATATATATATATATATATATATATATATATAAACAATATATATATATATATATATATATAAATAATTATATATATATATATATATATATATATATATATATAGATGTAAGCATATATATATATATATATATATATATATATATATATATATATATATAGATGTAAGCATAAATATATATCTATATAGGTATATACAGAAATATATCTATAGATATAAAAGAGAACATAACAAAAACATATATGTCCACATGCACCGTTAATGGGGGTGAGGGTGCCCAAACAATATACGTCTTGTACTAATAGGTATAGCCCCCACAGCCAAACATGTCCACCCTGCAATAAACTACCAAGTTCTGCAGATCCCATAACCAGAACCTGACACATCATGGGTACATGATATTAACAGTACTCCATCCTACCTATATGATGTCAGGCTGGTATCAGTGACATATCATGCAGTACAGTCTGGCTCCCATATTTACACATACACATATATGCAGATGCAGATATACATCATCTTCTTCTTTTTCCCGGTTAGGGGTCACCACAGCGGATCGCCTGTCCGCTCATGATTGGCAGTGGAGTTTTACAATGTTGAGTTGCCAGCCCGGCGCCCAACCTTCCACAAAAGGTACACACACGCACTCACACCTAGGACCAATTTAGAGTATCCAATCCAACTGCAGCATGTCTTCAGGATATGGGAGGAAAGCAGAGAACCCAGAGGAAACCCACACAACCACAGGGAGGACATGTAGACTTGGCACAGAAGGAACCCCAGCCAAGAATCAAACCGGAAAACCTCTTGCTGTGAGACAATAATGCTAACCACTACACCACCATGGCAGATATACATATACATATACACATACACATACACACACACACACAGATATGTATAATAAGATACATATGTAGAAGGTGCACACAATATGGAAAAGCCACTATGCCTACATTTAACACCTTAACATCTGGACACTGTATGAGCCACCCATACAATTGACAATCATTGTCTGCAACATATACCCACAGAGAGGTCAAAGGATATAACACCACACACAGGTTTGCATAAATGGGAAACCTTTATTTGTATACTATTACAGTTGTATATGCCATGTCACATAGCTGTTTAGACACTGACATCCATATAAGTAATGCAACTGTGAAACAGTTATACTACTACAGTAGTCTTTAAAGGTTTACAAATGTTGCTGTCCAGGCTTAGCCCATCAAATAGTACAATAGTAAAGACAGACTGGGCCACAGGATACCAAACAATCAACAGTAAGTAATGCAGATGTATAGTTCCGCAGCTTCTATCTACACTCTGTACACTGAAGTCACAACACTTAACCACTATGCCATGACCACTGTGAAGACAGCTGTTGTTTTACCAATATAGCTGTCAATGCACATACTGAGTAGTATTGAACACTTGCCTTTGGTTCCTGAATTGTGTAGTCCTTGTTATTAATGTGACTGTTGCATCACATATGTTATTGTATCATAATGTGCACATAGCAGATACATATGGTGAGATACATCTGGGAGAGTATACGCATCCATGAGTTTATTCATGACAGGAATATGGTTGTATACATATAATAGGTCTATATATGTCTACATGTACATACACATGTATACACCTACATATGTCTCTATACACATCTGTATAGTGCTACATATATATGGCTATATATATCTATATATATATATATATATATATATATATATATATATATATATATATATATATATATATATCTATATATATACCTGACAAATCTTCAAACAGTCAACAGTCAAAATTTCGAACGTTATATGGTCGAGACCAAACGTTCGAAATTTTAAGTGTTCAAAGATTGACTTTCAATGGTGGCATATGGTACAGATAGGGAGAAGTTCCCTTTTCTGCACTAAAGTGCAGTCTCGGAGTTCATATATATAAGTAGGAAGGTGTGGGGGATGCAGGGGAGCTTGTCCCCCTGCCTACGCTGTTAAAGTGTTTTTTTTTTTTTTTTTAGTTTTGTTTTATTTGATGTTCGAACATCCAAATGTCGAACATTTGGTCTCGACTATGTAATGTTCAACATTTTGGATGTTTGAACATTTAACATAGACCTACATATATATAATTATATGTATAGCTATATATATATATATATATATATATATATATATATATATATATATATATATATACATTTATGTATAATATAGATATAGAAATATACGTACATGTATATATAGATTTATGTCTATATAGCTATATATGTATGGACATCCTAAATGTACAGATATGTCTAGTGATCTTGATATATATGTAGATATCTATAACTATATGTGCATACATATCTATTCTGATATACCTACTACTGTCAATATATATGTAGATAGCCATACATATATGTGCATATGTATCCCAATCTGTCTATGTGTAGACATATATTGCTCTGTATATGTATATATCTGGGTGTTGATATGTATATATATATATACATATATATATATATATATATATATATATATATATATATATATATATATATATATATACATATATATATACATACATACATATATATATATATATATATATATATATATATATATATATATAGATATATAGATATATATATATGTACATATACATATCCATCTATATATGTTGATAAGTATATGTGTATATAGCTATATAGATATCTGGATAACTATATATACATATATTCTCACCATATGTCCTGAACATGGAGTGCAGCCCTACCTCAGCCCCTATAGTCCCAACTTCGTAGTGCAAGGGGATGTCAGATGTGTATAGCAGATATATTTGTAGAGTATTGCTACTGTATTAGGGATTGTCTTCACAGACATGGTGTGTGTGGGAGGTCACATCTACTTTTAACATGCACGCCATTGGCTACTGACAGACATCCTAAGGACATCATAGTAAAGTACCGCTGCTAGCATGTAATGCTCCTGTGGACTACGGCAGAGATATTGGCCAATATATATCGACAAACTGAAACCCTCTGGACAGTCCAGAGTTATACACAGAACCCCTTAGTGCAAGACATGTGGACCAAGCCTGACAATGTTTATGTTAACAGCCATATAGATGGGTATAACACATAATGACTGGTATACATTTGCCCCCATAGGTTATGCATTCACAAACCCCTGTCTGTCCAGACACATAATAACTGCTGGTACAGAGGTGCCATAGCCACATACTACCCACTAGATATTAACATACATCTGTACACCATCCCACTGCTCTGTATGACATACATGACTGTTAAAGAAGGCCCAGCAGTAGTACATCTGGTAAGTATCTGGATATGACCTCTCACTGGGTAAGTACACTAAGCTGCTAGGCATGTAACGAAGCACTGTGCAGGCTACAGGCAGACTGGCTCAACACTGGCCTACATTTCCAATGGGGGAATGCACATGTACCTGCATATATAGCAGGCTCTACAGGCATGTCATGGCACAGAGTACGATACATCAGTGTGAAAGTGCATAACCACAGCCAATGTGAACACAGCCACATATGGTAAGCAGCGTAATATTACAGTATATGGACTATCCATTTGACACCATCCTCATATGTGCCACTCACACACTAACCCTACATATACTGGGCCATTACACAGTGCGGTCTGATGCCAGTCTATGGTATGGGACATGTGTGTGTATGGCCCTACAAACATGTAAGCCAATAGGGTAACATACAGTGGAGCAGCATGTAGCATCAGATAGAATGGGACCAGGAACAATGACATCTACCACAGTCTGTACACAGGTCACAGTACATATTAACAATAGACACACTGTCAGCATTCACCTTATGTACACAGACCTCAGTACTGCACACACAACCACAGAATGTCCAGGTTATCTCATCAAATATAACCCCTACTATACATAACAATTGTAGTAGTCTGATATCTCACTGGCTTATTATCAGATATGATGTCACTAATTATGGTGTACAGCAGATATGCACCTCTTTCTGCATGACATATGTACAAAGGTTGACAGAGTTGTGGCTGGAGGCCCATGCACAGGGACAATATTGACATATTGCTGTGATAACTTCATACATGTACTGTTGTAACAGGGTTTGTTGCAACATATGTCCTATGAGGGATATGAAGTCAGTAACTCTCATGGCTTTCACCATCTACAGACTGCAATCCTCACACTACCTTCTGCAGTTCACAGATAGCTGCTCTGTGGGTAACACATGAAACAAAAGGCATCACACACTGCCCAGTCTGCAGATGACCATACAGATGGGATTTCCTCATAAACATAGCACTGACATGGCAGTTATTGAAACATGTAAAACAGCCATATCCACACACACACTGTTAAACCAACATTACTCCAAATGCAGTCTAGCAGTACTTACAGTCTGTAGTCCGGTCAGGCACATCCCCATCATGTGTGTTGTCCTGTTTCCACAGTGTGTGTTGTTAGAGGTAAATCTCCAATCCATCTGAGATGTTGTATGCCAAACAACAGAATGAGTTGCCGCTCACAGTGAATGAAAAGGCCCAACACCAACATGATGTTCCCAGATATTGGAGTGTGTTTCCATGCAACTGGCAGTGGGAATGTTACCACAGCTGTTCCACATGCAATCAGCTAGAGGAGGGCTGCACTTCGTGCAGAGGCCATCAGCTGATCATGAGCATCACTTAAAATACGCATGCTGCTGCCTAAGCAAAGCGGGTGTAGGTCTACACATCCACCAGAGAGAGAGTGAGAGAGGTAGACAGAGGCAATGTAAAGTCAGGGAGGGGTGGGAGAGTAAAACTTAAGCATGTCTGTGTCACACACCTTCCAGCACAGGGTATCAACCTCCTGACATCTATGTAGTGCTAGCACATTTGTATGCAGTTATTGGATGCGCCACATAGGTTACATGTTGAGGAGCCTTCAAAAGGTATATGTCATGGTGAGTGACATCTGCAACAGGTATATGGTAGCTGTTTGGTAGGTGTACTACAAGTGCCTGTACGCATGAACAAGTGCCAGTATCAACACAGCCACACTCTCACATGGATGCACGCACATTGACACACTTGGCAGGGCCAGGAATACAGTTCATCACTAGTGAGATTGCCACAACACATTACAGTGTAGGTATCACATGCACTACAGGGGTCATACAGAGGTTATATAGGCAAAGGGTATGTGGACATGTCTGACATTGGACAGCATGCTTCGGTATGCCAATGGGGGTTGTAGTGATTGTGAATGTGATCATATGCATCATACAACACACACACACACACACACACACACACACACACACACACACACACACACACACACACACACACACACACAGGGTGCCAGTACTGACATGCATGGGTGCATTGCTTCACGGGTGTGTAGTGGTTGACTGTGCCAGACAGCTATACAAGGCTAGCTGATGGGTATACCTTGGCCTTAACCCACAAGACAATGGTCTGCATTGCGGCTCAGGGGTGTAGTTTCTGGATTTGCTGACACAGGTGGATATTGTATTCACCATCCAGTCACCTGGGTGACTATTGCGTGTGGCCAATGCTATGCATTGCTTGCCATGTATGTGTTCCTTAGTCCATGACATGGACAGTGTCTGGGATGTGCCCACCTCCCTCATGCATGTACAGTGACATGTGGAACTGTACCTGGGGTGTCTGGCCCATGTTGGATACACAGATTGTTATCATCAGATGTGCCAGTCCTGGCCTCATGTGGTGGGAACTGTTAATGGACAGCAGGTTTACCCTGCACCTACATTGATAGCATGATACCAGCATTCCCTGGTGTCAGTGGCATCTGTCCATACAGGGCATGTTATTCAGACATGGTATGTCCTTTGTGGGTCACATTTATTGGCACCACAGTTGTTGCAGGTGTCCAGTGGGGAACATGGGGAAGGTGCACTGTTGGCATTTATGTGCCTATTGAATAGATGGACAGTGTGCCATGCCCTCTGTAGCCCACTGCAATCACACCATGGTTAGTATCAGTGGACAATATGCAGGGTACTACCAACATAGTGTCTGTTGCCTAGGCAAGTGTGTGTGTGTGTGTGTGTGTGTGTGTGTGTGTGTGTGTGTGTGTGTGTGTGTGTGTGTGTGTGTGTGTGTGTGTATGACACATGGGTTGAGAGTTTTCTCTGAATGATACTAGGGTTGCTAACTTTGTTTGCATGGCTTTGATGTCATATGTAGGGGTATGGATTTGCACCCCAGCCTCCCTGCTATTTCACATCTGTTATCCCTGTACAGTGGACATTGTGATATATACTAGGGCCACCATATAAGAAATATGCAAAACCCACTCCACATTGAGTCCAGTTGATACACACTCACAACCACACAGGGTACGACTTACAAACAAAGACACACACACTTGTCATGTTGGGGATTAAAACTCCTACCTAATTAGTTTATTACACTAAAGCACTATGCAGTTATAGGATGTGCCATGGAGATTACTGGAGTACTCTTTCCCCAAAGGTGGATTTCACAATGAATGACATCAGCAGGATTGGCAAAAAAGGGCATTTGAATTGTAGTGAGTGTGGCTAGACTAAAATGTATTGCTCCCTACTTTGACATAGAAACACACACAAAACATCCACAACAGCCATGTGTGGGAATAGAACCCCTACCAGAGGTCTATATCACACTACAACTTGAATCTGTCATAGGACGCACCACGGGGATTATCAGGTTACACCTTCCCCAAAGGTGTATTTCACAATGAATGCCATCAGCAGAATTGCCAAAGTAGGGCATCTGAATTGTAGTGAGTGTGGCTAGGCTAAAATGCATTGTTCTCTACACAGACATAGAAACACACACAAAACAGCCATAACTGCAATGTATGGGAATAGAACCCCTACCAGAGTTCTATATCACACTACAGCATTAAGCTATTATAGGACACACCACAGGGATTACTGGAGTACTGTTTCCCCAAAGGTGTATTTCACAATGAATGTCAACAGAATTGCCAAACTAGGACATTTGAATTGTTGTGAGTGTGGCTTAGCTAAAATGCATTGCTCCCTACACAGTCATAGAAACACACACAAAACATCCACAATTGCCATGTGTGGGAATAGAACCCCTGCCAGAGTTCTATACCACACTACAGCACAAAGCTGTTATAGGATGCGCCATGGGTATTATTGGAGGACTCCTTCCTCAAAGGTGTATTTCACAGTGAATGACATTGTCAGGATTGCCACTGTAGGGCATTTGAATCATAGTGTGTGTAACTAGTATAAAATGCATTGTTCCCTGCACAGACAGAAACACACACACATTTGCCATGTCTGGGTTTAGAACTCCTACAAAACAAGTTTAGCACACTACAACAGTAAGCAGTTATGAGACATGCCACAGAGATTAGTGGGCTACAATTTTCTGAAAGGTGTATTTCAGTGTATGACATCAGCAGCCTTGCCAAAGTAGTGCATTTGAATTGTAGTGGCATGACTAGACTAAAAAGCATTGCTCTCTACACAGACGGTGACACACACACACACACACACACACACACACACACACACACAGTTGCCATGTCTGGGATAAAACCTCCTACCTAACTAGTTTATCACACTAGAGCAGTGCGCAGTTATAGGACATGCCATGGAGATTACTGGGCTACAACAAGTAGGGCATTTGAATTGTAATAAGTGTGACTCTACACACACACACACACACACACACACACACACACACACACACACACACACACACACACACACACACACACACACAGTTGCCATGTCTGGGATTAGAACTCCTACATAAATAGTTTATCACACTACAGCAGTATGCAGTTATAGGACACACCATGAAGATTACTGGGCTGCAACTTTCCAAGAGGTGTATTTCACAGTGTATGACATCAGCAGCCTTGCCAAAGTAGGGCATTTGAATTATAGTGAGTGTGACTAGCTTAAAAAGCATTGTTTTCTACACAGACAGAGATGCACACACACACACACACACACACACACACGCACACACACACACACACACACACACACACACACACACACACACACACACACACACACACACACACACACACACACACTTGCCATGTCTGGGATTAGACCTCCTACCTAACTAGTTTATCACACTACAGCAGTACACAGTTATAGGAAGTGTCACAGAGATTACTGGCCTACACCTTTCACAAGGGTGTATTTCAAAGTGGATGACCTCAGCAGGCTTGTCATAGTAGGACTATGGGGAGGGCTGTGTGTGTGCATGGGCCATAATCCATTCATCTAGAGATTGACACACCACATGTGGGCTCACGCAGGGTTATATTCCACAGGTATGTGTATACAGCTGCTAGATGGCTACTTCCTTGTACAGTCATTTTGCACATCTTGTACTTGCACCGCATACTCCATAAAGCTGACAGATACCAGTGGCTAAGGTATACAGTGAGTGACATCTGAACCTCATGTTGTTGTAGCAATTTGGCTGTGTACTGGGTGGGACAGACCTCATAATGGATGGCCCCTTGTGACAGTCACTCTCTTCCACACATCTATGTATGTCGACTTTTGGCTTATTATAGTGTGTTGTCCTTGGATATATGCCTGTATTCCTATCCAGTGTGTGTGCAAAGCATGAGTGGTGCATACTGAGGAGTGTCTGCACTAACATCTGCAACTGCCAGATATGTCTAGTCCACTGTTGTTTGCAGACATGGCCTTCATTTTTTAAGTGTGTGAGCATGCCCAGTATGACGTTTCAGTATGTTTTTGACTGACTTTGCCTTTGTTTCTCTAAGTGTGTGAACATGCACAGTATGCCCTTCTGTATTGAATGTATGGCTTGATTCCAGGTAGTTTGTACTGCAGTGCAGACCTTTGTGTTGTACACCTACAGGTAACATACTGTTTCTGCAGAGTATCCATCGATCATTTGGCAATATGGGGACAAACTGTGCAGGGGATGGTGTGTACTGTAGGTGATTGTGTCTGTGCTGCTTCAGCTGCATGGCACTGCTGTTAGCAGAGATATTCAGACATGTGTACTGTTATACACAGTGATGCTTTCTGTCCTCGTACTGTCAGGTGGGCATTTTTTCTCACAGTGATGACTTGGGGGACAAGGGTGACTGTAGCTGTGTCCAGTATTGTGGGCAGACACCTACGTATTCATGGTAAGTTATGCCATTCTGGAGGGGGTGCTGCAGACACTTGGTGCTGGGTTTATGTACCTGGTCCAGCACCTTGGTACAGTGCTGGCAGAGGATCCCATACTTGTCCGCCCATCAACATGACAGTATGGCCTTATCTTGCTGTGGCACTGCCTCACAGCTCTACAGATTTGCACAGGTTAGCCAGAGGCAGGGGCCATGGGTCAGGACATTTACCCTACTGTGGTGACTGGGCAGGTGTGTAGCCACCCATTTATGTGTTTACAGCCAAGGATAGTATGTGCTCACAGCTTGGTGTTGGACCATGCATATTCCATGCTGCCCATGCTCCCACACCCCCCTCTGTTATTCTAACCTCTTCCATACATTATGCATACATTCTCTGATACTTTCCCTAAGGGGATCACCCCATCACAGGTGTGTGTTAGTGTTGGTCCACAGTTCATGCAGTGGGACATGGTGGACATGTTACTGTGGTTTGTCCACATGGCCTTGCATATGGCTTATTTGGAGTGTGTTATGTTGTTATTTGGATGTCCATGACATAGCATGCAGTGGCATTATGTGTGAGACACTGGCCTTTGCCAGATGCCTGTGGAGCATTAGGTGTTGCTGCAGGCCAGATGTGGCAGGCCATTGCATTCTGTCAGTCCTACAGTCCCAGACCACCATACAGTGTATTCCCCTGGGTTGACAGGGTAGGTGTGATAGGTGTTCATGCCAATATCTTCTATCAGTCTTGAACAGGTGGTGTGGATGCTGGCAGGGTGCTACCTATGGCTAGGGACACACCTGCATGGGACACCTGCACTGCATGCTGCAGTCTTCCATTATTGCCATATACTGCTGGGGTTCTTACTGTACCCATTCCCCACAGCAGGGATATTACCAGAGAAGTGCCTGTGGGTGGTGTTTGCGTGGTTGGGTGCATATGTGTTATGGACACTACTTGCATCTGATACATAGTTATGCATGGGGCATTCCAGTTATGTTGGCATGTGCAGGTACATCAGCTGATTCCCAATACATCAGTCTTACCTCCTTTGTGATCTGCAAGTGTTCAGGCAGACATCACTGGTATCTCCTACTACAGGTCCAGTTACTGTGATGCATACCTATATGTACAAATCCAAGGGTGTCTCCATTTCACAGTGACACAATATATACTGTATGTCTGGGGTACTTTCCCCTGTGTACTGCTTGCATATCTAGCCCAACAGCCATGCCATGTCAGTCTTTCAGATGGTGGCACACATTACCACCATACATTTACGATGGCTTACTGCTAGCATGTGTTACACTGTTGGGGATTGACTTTGGTACTGCAGTCGTGAGGGCTTGTCCCTGTCATCAGCAGTAGTGGGCAATGGCCACCAGGTCTTACCTCAACATGCATACATACTGACCACTCTCACACATCATGAAACACACACCATCCTAACACACACAGACCTGCATATTGTGCAAATACTACAACCTATCCTGCTACCTTGACCACCTCTGGGCATCTGTGCTCCAATCATATTATACCTACTCATACATGTTACTACATTTCTACACAGGATTGGGGAGGGCACACCTGAGTGTCACTACATTTCTACACTGGATTGGGGGAAGAGCCAGACCTGTCTATTTCCACATGTCTACATAGGAGTGGGGGAGCACACCTGACTGTTACTACATTTCTATATAGGATTGTGGGGGGACACATCTGACTGTTTCTACATTTCTACCTCGGATTGGGGGGGGCACACCTGACTGTTACTACATGTCTATGCTGGATTGGGGGTAGGGGCACACCTGACTGTTTCTACATGTCTACATAGGAATGGGGGGCATGCCTGACTGTTACTACATTTCTACTTAAGGTTGTGGGGGGACACACCTGACTGTTTTTACATTACTACACTGGATTGGAGGGCACACCTGACTGTTACTACATTTCGACACAGGATTGGGGGGACACACCTGAATGTTTCTACTTTCTACACATGATTGGGGGGCACACCTTACTGTTTCTACATGTCTACATAGGATGGGGGGCACATCTGGCACTTGCACACATTTGCTATGACTGTACTGGCATGTCAGGTACTCCATTTCTTTCTGTATTCTAACCTATCATACTGACTAGAGGCATATCAGTGTACTACAGGTCTTAGCTTTGCTTGCCCTACATATTGGTATCTGACTTCCTACCCTTTAGAACTAACATCCCACTGCCTGACCTGTTGTAGTCTGTCTGTGTAGGCCTGGGGGTGGTTACCCATAGGTATCATTCAGAGGCCATAGCACAGGCTCTGTTTGAGTTTGTCTACACCTGTTCTGCTGGCTGAGTCTGTTGTTGGGTATGTGAACCTCCATGACTGGCATGTGGGAGTCATATGGACACACATGTCACCCAGCACATTTCCTGCAGTGGGTTTTGTCGCCCTGTGTAGTACTAGCTACTATGGTGACTCCAGTATGTGTTACAGATGTCATGGTGCCACTGTGGGTGTATACTATCTGCTGCTATAACATTCAGCCACCCAATTCCCTTGTATGCTCACATCCAACCATAGATACAGGTAACGACACATTCTACTCCATTTGGCAATTGGTAGGTTGATTGACTTACCTTGTGGGTGTGCCAAGATTGAGGATGGTGCTGGAGGGCTGCCTATGTCGGCTGCACATAGTACACTCCCTATACATGTTTGAGCACAGGTAGTCAGAGAGAGGTGTCATTCCCTGGGTCCCTACTGTGTCAGTGTATGTGTTATGTGTTGCCTCTTTGCCAAGGCCAGGGCATACTGGGCATGCCTCCATCTGCCTATTGGGGCAGGCTCAGGTTGTTCCTCCTCCGAGTCACCCTGTGCCTGTGCAGGCCTTGGTATTGGTGGGGGGCTATGTGGCCCTGCCCCATGCTGTTCCTGCTGCAGCTGTTTTTGCAGGATCATATTGTGTAGCATGGGGCATACCATAACAGTTTAAGTACATGGAGCTGGTGAGTACTGCAAGGCTCCACTGGATGTCTCGAGGCACTGAAACTGTGACTTGTGCATCCCAAATATACACTCTATTATAAGTCTGGTCTGTGCATGTGCCTCATTATGGCGTTCTGGTTCAGATGTGTGTGCATTTCTGATGGGTGTCATCAGCCATGGCTCCAGTGTGTAACCAGCATCCCCCACTAGGTGGCCGTAGGAGATTTTCCCACTGGCAAATCTCTGGTTCAGCTACATCAGATGCCAGATGTGGAAATCGTGATAGCTTCCGGGGCAGCCAGCACATACATTCATTATAATACCCTGGGCATCACACACGACCTGGCAGTTGATGGAGTGGAGCCCCCTGTGGTTGATGTAGGCCCTACCCTGATCACTGGATGGTGCTTTGATGCATATGACCAAACTTTTAAGAATAACCATTGACAATAATCTCTCATTTGATCACCATATAAACAACACCATTAAAATAGTTAACAGAAAAATAGGATCCTTATATAGAATAAAACCTTTTTTAACCTCAACAGCCAGAGCCAAGATTGCTCACTCCCACCTAATCTCAACCCTTCTGTATGCCTCACCTATATTTACCAACCTTAAGAAAACTAACCTCAACAAATTAGCAACTTCCTACAATAATATTGCCAGATTTGCTACTGGCAATCCCTTTATAACTCACCACTGTACTAATCTTAGGTAACTAGACTGGCTGGAATTCCAAAACCATCTGATAATCCCCCAACTCACAATTACCCACAAAATATTTTACCAACCCAATAATACCCCTATACTCTCAAAACTCTTAATCCCATATAATAATCTGAACTCCTTACGTTCTTCGAGCAAACTCCTTGCTAGCTTAACAAAGTCTAATAATACAGCTGGTGACTCTCTGTTTACTAACACAGTAGGAAAAAACTGGAACCTGTTACCCAATGAACTAACACTAATTACATCCTTGCCACTCTTTAAACAAAAACTTAAAAAACACCTCCAAATGCACTGGCTATGCCCTTGTAGTAACCCTGACTAACAACCGTCTTCACCCCAGTTTCTTTCCTCTTCTGACTAAACTTCCAAACATTTAAATACTTAGTTTTGTAATTAAGACTGACACTATTTAAACTCTAATCTACTTATTGTTTAAATCCTTCAACCTGATGTGAACTATTGTACATAACTCTTACTGTATTATATCTGTTTTAGCTTACTTAAGCAATATTATGTTCACTGTTACTTTTCTTAAGTTTTGTGATCTCTGAAATGTAATAATTACCTGTTTTATTTAGTTTATTAATCCTATATTCACCATGTAAGAATATTTTTTATACTTTTGTATATCTGTGTGGAGCTTTTCTCCCCGGGCCTCTACTAAAAATGGATATATATCCAGCTGTACTAGCCCGGTCAACAAATGTAAAATAAATAAAATAAAAAATATATGTGTGTGCAGTCTATTGTACCCACTACTTCAGGGTATTCTGCTAATTGGTGGAAGAGACACATATTGCTGGTCAACACCTCATGCATGTTTGAGAAATATACGTGCTCAATGGCATGTGCTGACATGGCATCCAGGAACTGGTGGAATAATTTGGATGATGATGCCTGTGAGATCCCCATGATATTCCCAGTTGAGCTTTGGGAGGTACCTGTAGCTAGTATTCCTAGGCCTGCACATACCTTGGTATCCACTGGGATGAGTTCCCCTCGGTCAGTTTGGTGTGTCAGGCATGGCTGGCACAGCTCAGCAATTTGCTGTAGGAGGTCCCTGTCCACCCTATAGTGCTCCACTATCTCCAGCTCATGTAGCCTCTGGTAGGTTACTCTGGGTCTGTACACTCTTCTCTGTCTCCTCACTGTGGGTTGATCAGCAGCATTCACATCCTCATCTCCCTCAGCCTCTTGCACATGTTGTTGTATGTTGCCTGCTGCAGCCTCTATCATTTTGTAGTTTTGTTTGTTAAAAATTCCCCACTTGTATACACAGGTGGTGTAGAGTGTAGTAGTGATCTGGGCTGGGCTGGTCTGTTGCCTGTGTAATTGGCTAATTCACCTGCCAGCTATGCTAGTTCTCCTTGATTACCTTTGTCCTGCTGTTTTCCCTTCCCATTGCCTTCCTGATTAAGCCCGGGGGCGCGCCGCACAAACAGAGTGCTCAAATGTGCACAAAACTGCTATTTCCTGGTTTAACTTTTTTTCCTATAAAACCTGGTGCACGTCGAGCACACCTGCTTAGGCAACGTAAAGAGTGGTAGGCAAACTCAGACATACACATTTGCTTAGCTGTGCTTAGCTAGGAGCAATCCTGAGCCACAGGGCTCCAATCCACTTACAGTATGCCTGACACACACCCCTATGATATCAGCTAACTCTTAGGCTTACACCAAGCTATTCCTGCTCTTACAATGTTGGGACCTGACTAGCATGCTGGGGAAAACTGGGATTCACTATCATTCCCCTCATTTGCATAGGATTGCCTGCTAATCCATAGTTACATGTCTCACACTGAGCCTCCCCCCTTAGCAAACACTACTCAC
>NC_056739.1:767334171-767434171 GCF_019279795.1 Protopterus annectens | reverse complement strand
CCAAAAATTATAGGATTTCTGGATTTCTGGCATTACACTCAGACTACAAGGTTGGGAAATCCTGATGATCCATGGGTCAAGACAACATACGTGATGGGTCCTGAGAAGTGGAGAGTGGGCAGTGTGTAGTGGTGTGGTTAGATGCGACCTGCACCCAGAGAAAGGATGAGTGCTGCAGAGGAGGAATGGGGGGGGGGACCATGGGTATGAAATTATGGGTCGAGGTGTGTTGGTGTTGGGTGGAGCAGTTCAAATCGGACCACCTCATGGATGTAAGCAATAGTGTGAATTGGGCAGAGCATTCACCTAACGAGCAGGCATTCCTGGTTCGAGTCCCACTGCAGCATAGTCTATTTTACATGACAAAGCACGTTATAACCACTGTTGTTGCAGCAAAACCCACTAAATAACACATATTTATGAACTAGATTACTGCAGGAAATACACATGTGACGTGTCAGTATCATAATGAATGAGGCACTACTAAGCGGGTTTAAGCACAAATAAGCAGTAGTAAGCATATATAAGCACTAGTAAGCATGTTTAAGTGTGTCTGCATGGGGGTAAGCACTGCCTACACTGATTAAGCAATATGGAAGGTAACTGAGTAGAAGAAAGTATGATCAGAAATTAGCAGTGCTTACCTCCACGCAAATATGTGCACCCCTACTTACGACTGCTTTAAAGTGCCTTGATTACTCTGTATCCAACGGCCCATGTTCTGCCCAGCAACAAAATAAACAGCCTCTGCAAGGCTCGAAGCCAGGACCCTGCACACTATACACACAGTGATTTACCACTAAGCTATGGCAGATATACATAACCCTGACGTGTTCACAAACATAGTATCCAGATACAATTCAACATTACAGGACATGTAGCTATACATGTAGATGTGTGTGTGTGTGTGTGTGTGTGTGTGTGTGTGTGTGTGTGTGTGTGTGTGTGTGTGTGTGTGTGTATGTGTGTGTATATATAACTAAATAGATATATACCTCTCCCACTCTGTATTACATATGTAGATATATATATATATATATATATATATATATATATATATATATATATATATATATATATACATACATATATAAAGATCCACATATAGCTATACATTTGCAGACATCCATACATCTATATGTTATTAGATATATATATATACATCAATATAAATATATGTATATATATGTATATGTGTATATATATATATATATATATATATATATATATATATATATATATGTGTGTGTGTGTGTGTATATACATATATATATATATATATATATATATATACACACACACACACACACACACACACACACACACACACACACACAGATATATATCTATGATGTGATACAGCACATAAGAATGACATATTTGGCTACAGGCACCACCAATGGGAGTGAGGGGGCTCAATCAACATACGTGTTACACATACCGTTATCCCTCCCCAGCCAAACAGGTGAAACATACAAACAAACACACAAACAAAGGAAACAAACCACTGCTTTCCAAACCACAGGCAGGATACAACCATTGGGGGAAACACTGTGGACCTGCTAATTCTAATCTAGAAACAAAGACAAGAACGTCCCTTGTGGGATAACTCAAAATTCTAAGGTATTTGGATTTCCACCATTGCATAGATGCATCAAGGCAGGGCACGTATGTACCCGGACTACAAAGTTGGGAAAGCCTGATGGTCCATGGGTCAAGGCAATGTACGTGATGGGTCCCGAGAAGTGGAGAGTGGGCAGTGTGTAGTGGTGTGGTTAGACTCAACCTGCACCCAGAGAAAGGATGAGAGCTGTGGAGGAGGAGCAGGTGGGGGAACTATGGGTATGAAATTATTGGTCAAGGTGTACAGGTGTTGGATGGAGCAGTTCTAATCAGACTGCCTCGTAGATGTAAGTAATAGTGTGACTTGGGCAGAGCAGTTGCCTAACGAGCAGCCATTCCCGGTACGAGTCCCATTGCAGCAGTCTATTTTAGATGGCAAAGCACGTCATAACCAGTTTTGCTGTTGCAAAACCCACTAAATAACACCAAATAACACATGGTTGCAGCTCCCTACTGTAGGCATGTAATCCATTCTAATTGGCATCACAACTATTATTGTTGTCTTCACCCCCATCCAGGGGTGTGAGTGTCCAAATCTACCTCCAAATTTAGTGTATATGCACAGCTGTTGCTGTAGAAGAAATGGCCAGATGTTGACCTTCCCTTCAGCCTTCCTGCACATCCCTGGCTATTTCCCCTACTGTCTTTCCCTCTTTGTGCCCCTTTAACACCTCTTACCTATCAACCCCTTTTTCTTTTCTTTTAAAGTTTAAAGTTACAATTAGATGACACCCCTTTCCCCAACTATATTGGCAGAATCTGGAACTCCCTACCCACATCTATTACCTCAGCTGTCTCAAAGGACACATTTAAAAAACACTTGAAGGAACACCTCAAGCACACTTGGATCTGCACATGCTCAATGCCTGGCTAAATCTCCCCCTTACACTCTGTACCCCTACATCAACTACTGAAACTAACATCTCTTTATCCTGCCTCACATACATATCCCAACATCCTTTAAACCTTCTCTATTGCTCCACTACCAATTATTCACACAGCCTACTAAACAGTTACAATGTCTCCCCCTCTACCTACCTACTTCTTCACTATTCTCTTCTACTCTACCACGCAGGTATGGAATAACTAAACCTAACCTGAATACCTGAGTGTAACCTACACCTTCACTATTCTCTTCTACTCTACCGCACAGGTATGGCATAACTAAACCTGACCCGAATACCTGAGTGTAACCTACACCTTCACTATTCTCTTCTACTCTACCGCACAGGTATGGCATAACTAAACCTGACCCGAATACCTGAGTGTAACCTACACATTCACTATTCTCTTCTACTCTACCACACAGGTAAGGAATAACTAAACCTGACCCGAATACCTGAGTGTAACCTACACCTTTACTATTCTCTTCTACTCTACCACACAGGTATGGAATAACTAAACCTAACCCGAATACCTGAGTGTAACCTATCCAGAACTGTCCAACTACACCTTAAACTAACCTTTGTCAACAGTCATACCTGACATGTAAACCTGACCTAAGCATGAATAATATCAACATGTTAACGTAAACTAAGCATGAATATGTTACTTAGCTATGTTAAGTCTGTTACTCTCTATGAATGTGAACACCTCTGTATTACTTGTAATAATTAGCTGAGTTTTACTGTGGAGCTTTTCTCCCCAGGCCTCCGCTGAAAATGGACAAGCATCCAGTAGGATTTTCCTGGTCAACAAATGTAAAATAAACAAAGTAGAGTGGCGGTAAGCGGGAGTAAGCACTTTTAAGCAGTAATAAGTAGGTTTACACCTGTTTGTGGGGCAATAAGCAATGCCCTACACTGGTTAAGCAATGTAGAGGCTAACTCAGTGTAAGAAGCCGTAACAGGAGGTTAGCATTGTTTACCCTCCCTCAAACCAGCGCAAACTTGCTTACTATTGCTTAAAAGTGCCTTAGTCACTCTGTAACCAACAGCTCTCATCCTGCCCAGCAACAAAATAATCTGCACTCCCACGTTGCAACCCACAGACCCTGCACACTCTAGTCAAAGTGAATTACCACTAAAGTATGGCAGATACACATTCAGCTGCTGTTATCACAAACATATCATCCAGCACAGTCATGCAACAGTATAGGAAATGTATGTAATCATGTAGATTAATATGAGCAACCATTTGTACATTGCTCAAATACAGTATTTTGAGCAGTCTATGTGTATTATAAAAACAGTGCCTGTCCAATCATACTGTGAGAACAGTAGTCTTGCATAATACATAAGAGAATAATAAAAAATGGTGCATGTTGAGAGGTCATGTGGGCATGCTTCATGCACAGAATGTCAAACCTGGGTCGTCGGTTCTGCGGAACTAGGAGATGAGGCTGGCCAGGTGTGTGAGCAAACCGCTGCTTCTCAAACCCTTGGCAGGATCCTACCAGTGGGAGAAACAGTGTAGACCAGCTAAGTCTAATCTTGACACAAAAACAGGTCCGTCCCTGGTGGGACAAACCAAAAATTGAGAGTCGCATCGATGTTTACACCTGTATCAGAAGATGAACAAGGCAAGGCTCATATGTACATGGACTAAATGGATGAAGGGCCTGAAGAAGCTTGGGTCGAGACAGTAAAGTCGATGAGTACGAGACGTGCAGAGAGGGCAATGTGTGGAGGTGTGGTATGGCTGAGCTAGCAACTGGAGAATGGATAGTTGCTGTGTACGTGGAGCTTGGGGGGGAGGAACCATGGGTATGAAATTATGGAGGAAATATGCAAATGAAGCAGCACAGCAATAGTGTAGTGGGCAGAGCATCCACCTAATGAGCAGGCATTTCCGGTTCTAGTCACACTGTAGCACAGTCTATTTTACATGGCAAAACATGTTATAAGAAATAGTTTTGTTGCAAAACCCATTAAATAACATATACATATATATATATATATATATATATATATATATATATATATATATATAGATATATACTGGAGTACCGCAAGAAATGCACATGGGAAGTATCAGTGTCAGACTGAATAAGGCACTAGTACGCAGGTTTAAGCACAAATAAGCAATAGTAAGCATATGTAAGCACTAGTAAGTGGGCTTAAGCCTGTTTGTGTGGTGGTAAGCAATGCCTACACTGGTTAAGTAAATCTGAAGCTAACACCCTCTAAGCAGATGTAACGGTAGGTTAGCAGTGCTTATCTCTGCGCAAACCTGCTAACAACTGACTAAACATGCCTTAACCACTTTGTTATCCAATGGCCCATGTTCTGCCCAGCAACAAAATAAACAGCCTCTGCTAGACACAGACACAGAACCCCACACACCATAGGCAAAGTGATTTACCACTAAGCCATGTCAGATATACATAACTCTGATGTATTTAAAACATATCAACCAGCCGAGTCATTCATTAGTACAGAGAATGTATTCCAACATGTAAATGTATTTGTGTGAGTAAATACGGTAATATCTAAACAGATGCAACATATCAATAGATGTGTATATATATATATATATATATATATATATATATATATATATATATATATATATATATATATCCATAGGAATATATACACACACACAGATATATATATATATATATATATATATATATATATATATATATATATGTATATATATATATATAGCCACACATCTGTAGATAGCAATGGTAGATTGACAAATACAAATATGTCCACATGAACCGTTAATGTGGTTGGATGCCCCAAAAATATACGTCATGTACGAATAGGCATACCCCCCACCACAGCCAAACATGTCCACCCAGCAATACACTAAAGTGTTAACAGATCACATAAGCAGGACCTGACATGACACGTGCACAACATGTAAATAGTACTACAACCCACCTGTATGATGTCAAGCTGGTATTAGTAACATATCATGCTTTACAGTGTGGCCCCCATAGGAAATGTAAAATATGGAAGCTATCAACACCCCCAGGGTACATATACACAGACACATATATGCAGATACAGATATACAGATATATTAGATATCTCTCTCTCTCTCTCTCTATATATATATATATATATATATATATATATATATATATGTGTGTGTGTGTGTGTGTGTGTGTGACTACACAGACACACGCAGAGATATGTACAGTAAGATACATATGTAGAAGGTGCACACAATATGGAACAGCCACTATGCCTACAATTAACACCTTAACAACTGGACACTGTATAGGCCACCTATACAAATGACAATCGTTGCCTGCAACATATGCCCACAGAGATGTCACTGGATAAAACACCGCACACAGGTTTTCAGAAATGGATAACCTTTATTTGTGTACTATTACAGTTTTATATGTTATGTATTATAGCTGTTCGGCCACTGGCATCCATATAAACAGAGTAATGCAACTGTGAAACAGTTATACTAATACAGTAGTCTGGAAAGGTTCACAACTGTTGCTGTCCAGGTCAAGCCCTTCAAATTGTACAATAGTAAAGACAGACTGGGCCACAGACAACCAAACTATCAACAGTAAGTAATGAAGGTGTACAGTTCAGCAGCCTCTATCTACACTCTGTACAAAATCACTAGGTGGTAAAGACTTCAGTTGACCAAATGGGATGTAACTGTTACATAACAAGGCATAACTGACACCATCACAAGCACACTGACAAACAGAACAGTCTGTATGGCAGGAGGCAGTAGGCCTGCATTAACCCAGTTTATGTAAGTAATGTAAATACAGGTGAAGTGTATGGTACTGTACAGTCAGATAGATACCTTAAGGCAGTGCACCCCTGATACCACCACATTTTGTAACAGCATAGATTATTTATGGTGCATCCCCCCCAGCCTCAATAATACAGGGCCATACACCCCTGTTACATACATTGGCCTCAGGATTGCATAAGGGCACATGTATTGTGTAGGTGAAGCCTCAGCCCCACCGTATGTGTGGGGGATACAACAGTAGTGGACTGATGGCAGCAATGGCAGTGTGATATCCTCACAGCCCACTACAGAACAACCCCCGACAGCATGACATATGTGCAAAGCTTGGCATGTAGGTGGATGACAGAGGCTGGAATACAGGCCCATATGTGGAAAACTGTTGCCATACACTAATCAAGTCACTGGTGTTACAGGATAGTCTGCAACATACCCTTAGTCAGGGAATTGAGGTTAGAAACATAAATGGATGTAGCCATGTGCCTATAACACTCAACAAACACACTGCCAGTGAAATATCTGACACGGCACCTGTGTGGTGGACAGACAAAACATGATAGGCACACCTCTGGCCACCAAGTGGATAGGCTCACAGTTGAGAGCTATGCAGACAGACTGCATTCCAAGGTAAACTAGTATGTACACACACACACCCTGTAACACCAGTACTATACAAAGCATAACACAACTCTACTCACACTCTGTCTGTAGTTCTGGAACCTCCTACAAATACGTAGCTGGCCTGAGTGTGCCGGTTCTCCTGTAAAAGGTATTGCTACCTGCTGTCTGTAACACTGATGCCCACACACAGAAAGGATGTCCATCACACAGGAAAGGTAAAGGGACCATGCTCACATGATGTGGGGATTTATAGTAGGTGGTTGCCATGACAGTGGTAATTGGAAGTACTACACAGCATGCTGCATGCAGTTAGCAAGTGGAGGACACTGACTGGTGCAGAGGCCATCACCTGACCATGTGCATCACATATTAAAGTCAGACTGCAATCTATTCAAAGCACCTCAGTCCATTTACTGAAGAGAGAGAGAGTGAGAGAGAGAGGAAGAGAGAGAGAAAAAAAAAAAGAACGACAAAGCTTTTCAAACAAAAAGCTGACATCACAGGCATTTAGCCAGCTGTCATTCAACAAGACTTCATTCCCACAACAGGTATGTGAGGTATATATACATATAATAGAATGTAGTACCGGGTCCATCATAATGGGACTGATGATGTGGAATGATTTATATGTGCCATCAGGTGTTGTTGTGATGATGTTCAACTGAACAACTGTTATGGACAATAGTGTCTGTCCCTGTGTATAGTGGGCCATAGCCATTAACTGTGCACATCAGAACTGACAGATAAGATGGAAGCCACCATAGTGTGTGTGTTGTGTAATGGGAAGTGTGTATATTATGTGCCAATAGCTGGTGGTGGAAGTAATGCCATTATGATGGACATGTGGGAGCCACAGCCCACCACTGGCAGGATACTCAGGTGAATCTGTAATGTAGCGTGCCAGAATGCCATAGGTGTATAATAGGGTTACCTGCAATCAACTACTACATATACCCCCCTAATGTCAGGCCATGTACATATGTGGCACCTGTCTGTGTTGTTGTAAGGCAGAACAGTGCAGCTGTGCAGGAATGTGTGAGATTGTTGAGCTAATGTCTGAATGTACCCCACATATAGGTATGCATATGTGTACATATGTCATATATATAATATTTAAAGATATATATATATATATATATATCAGCATGTATGTCAAGAAATATACATATACCCATGTGTAGACATATATATGTGCACATATATATGAAGTCACAGATATCTGCACACATATAGATAAATACCGATATGCAAATGTCAACATCTGTACAAACACACACACAAACAGATATGTATTGTAAGACATGTCCCATATATCACTACCACAGTGATGTGTCCAATGTGCGAGGCAGCAGCACACATAGCAATACAGATATCTACAGCTGGCAGTGTGTGCACCATGGATGGGTACGTCACATGTTGGTCCCGTCCTAGCACCACAATGCTCCTGCCTGTGAAGTATGCAATGGGAATATGGGAAAGTATGGCAAATACACACATGGAGGTGGTCAGGACTAGTAGATATAGAGGACAGTCTACAGGGGTGGTATGTGACACATATGGTGGGTAAATACCATGGATTGTGTGTGTGGTCTGTGATATGGATGCTCCATGGTCCCCAATATGGCCACAATGGGAACAAGGCTCCCACCAACTCCCACTCACAGCACTCCATGTCCTGAAGGTGCCAAGTCTGATGGCTGAGCAGGAGGAGCATGTAGGCCATGTGAATGTATACTGGGTGCCTCAGACAGATGTAGCACATCCCTCATGTGTCAGTGGAGCCTGATATGGAACAGACTCTGGACCTGAGCTCAGGGGATAGGGCATGTTGTTGTGTGCCCATGGGGGTGGGCCAACATCCCCTCGGTGGTTCCACCTGATGGTATGGCTGTAACAGTACATGAGGGGCCCCAGGTTGGCACACATATGTGATGTGGCCAGGTATCCTGGTCAGATGGGTGTGGAGAGGTGGATCAGCTGGCCAATGGAACATATACATGTTATTGTGTCACATATGTTGGTAGTAATAGTCTACACAATCCTGGTACATGTCCAACAGCATGCATAGAACCCCCCCTATAACACAGACTGTCAGATGTGCAGCAATCTCAGAGCAGCCATACCACTGGCATATATGTAACCATAGTGGCCCTGACAATGGCATGCAAGTGAATAGTCTGTAACAGGCCTGCAATGTTAGTGTCCACACAGGGTACATGGCTACAATCACATAGCAGAAGGTGTGGTACACTACACAATCTGTCCAAATGGCAGTTAGTTGTGTGTATAGTCTGTTGAAGCTGATATGGTGGGAGTGTGACAGAGATGTGTATTATGAACTGTGGTAACCTTGCCATATGAGTCACTCAGGCCTGTTCCCATCCTCATGTTTTTCAGGCATGATGGCACACATCCGGCTCCCAGCATATTCCACAGAGGAGAACAACGTGATAATAAACCACCTAGTACTGCACTACCAGGTCCTGTTTGGCAGGACAGCACAGGAACAGCAGGAGTGGACCACCCTGTGGAACGATCTCGTCAAAGGGGTCAATGATGTTGGCCTGCAAAATCACAGTTATGAGCAGGTCCAGCATCATTGCAGTGACCTGCTTCGCAATGCCCGTCAGCGTGCTGCTGCAGTCTGGGGGATCACCTTGCCATGGGGGAGGCATGCCATCCATCCCTCCCTTGACACTTGTGGAGGAGCTCCTGGCCAGCCTCGTGGCACCTGCCCGTCCTGAACAACATCAACCACTGGACCCCTTTGTAGAGGTGGGTGTCACCCACACAACAGCCAAGGAGCGTGCAGGTAAGGACACAGGGCTCATGAGTAGACCACTGTTGTGTAAATATCCACAGTGGTACATGTAGATCATGCATATCTGATATGCTAAACAAATAATGTGTTGCTGCATTGTAGTGATAACAGATGTCCAGATGTGGTAGTATTGCGTGAATTTAAAGTAGATTTATGGTAGTACTGCAACTAGCCTATAGCAGTGCCACAGATGTGGGCACTGATATTGCATCTCTCACTCACTTACGTAGGTCCCTCTGGGGTAACAGCAAGGCAGCAACCTGAAGCTATTGAGTATGTCTTATGTAGATGCATGCCAACACACCGGACTTGTAATGGTGATGTAATATTCCATGCAAACATCTAACACACCTACCCTGAATGCATGCTGTACATGTGCATGTATTGTTGCTGTGAAATGCATGCTCTCACAGGGGTGAACATAATGGGGTATTGAAAGGGTATGTCACACACCTGCATGACAACTAACATCCTGTCATTGTAGAATGTGCCCACAGGGGATAACATATTGTTTGTTGGCATGGCCTACAGTAGCGATATGTTCTGGACAACACCCATATACAGTGCAACACCAGTGTACATACCTGTAGGGCAATGCCAACTGCTGCTGAGATACACTATGACATACGGCATTACACTAGTCCACATTATCAGCTGGGTCTAAGCTGCAACATAGGATGTGCAGTGTATGGGACACTGCAAGCTGACACATATGTATAGGGCTTTCCTGTCATGCATCTGCATAAATGCTGAGTGGGCATCTCAGCATGAAACACCAGTGCACTGCAGCAGGGATCCTAAGGATGGTAGGAATGGCTCTATCTGCATATAGTCAGGTCCAGGACCTGTGGCAGCCATAACCCTACCCACACTCCAATAGTGATGGCATTATGTGAACACCATGGGATGTGCACATGAGTGGACCTTGCAGTCATGCAAAATAGAGGGACATGTGTAGGCAGGCTGTACGTACACTGGCAATTGCGGAAGGCCCACGCTGGTATACCCCTGCCATGAACAGTGACTGCTGTAGTACACATAACAAGAGGTGTGATAAACTGTCATGATAAGGGTGTGCACACACATCCCCACATGGTGTGTATGCACTGTGGTTAGCAGCCGCACACCTACCACAATCTGTAGACACTGCATGTGAATGTACAGGACATATTTTACATACAGGGTGTGTGTATAGCTAAGATCTGCAGTGCTGTGGTCCCATGCCAGATCACGGATGTATGTGTAAAAGCAATAAAGGTGTGTACACCCCCAATAGCCATGGTAAGTTCTGCTGGTTGTCAGTGTAAGCATTTCTGCAGTGGCCATACATGGTCTGTTGATGTTGACAGCTGTAAATCAGGCATCAGGGATTCACCAGTGACAACAGTCCACATATCATCCCAGGTATGTATTGCTGAAACACATAGGGGCTGTGAGAGGAACAGCTGGCATAACCGACACGGTGCTAAACATTCCACAATGGGTTAGACACCTGTGAGATGTGGGGCACTGTACATGGCAGGGTGCAGAACAGGTGCACAGCAATGTGTACATGGGTGCAGAGGTATCCAGGGGAAGGGTCATCACATAGTTACAGCACATGCATCATACACATGTATATCGCTGCTAGCATGGTGTGAGTATAGTTGAACTGCATGCTGTTTTATACCATATGTTCTGCATTTTGGCAGATTGGTAATTGGAGGACTGTGTGTACGATCATTGTGCATCCTCACCTGTTTGTGTGTGTGTGTGTGTGTGTGTGTGTGTTTGAGTGTGCATGTGCGTGTGTGTGCGTGTGTGTGCGTGTGTGCGTGTGGGCATGTGTGTGTGTGTGTGTGTGTGTGTGTGTGTGTGTGTGTGTGTGTGTGTGTGTGTGTGTGTGTGTGTGCATTCTGGTGGTTAGTTAGTTTGCCTGCATGGTCACTCTGGCAAAGTGGTGGGAGGTAGATACATGTATGATGTGTGAGTGCATGTGTGTGTTTGTGTGTGTGGCCATGTATGCACATGTGTGATTGTGGGGTGTTCATATGGCTGTACCCCCCTTTGGGACCATGCAGTACATGGACATGGAGTGCCACATTGCACACCAGGAATACCTGTCATGTACTCACATGACAGCAAATAGTATACTATGGCCTGTAGCTTGGATCAGGCATCCAGAGGGAAGGTAGACCCCAGGTACACACTTAATATTGCTGTCAGCGGAGAGGTCACCTACAGCCCATGTATTCAGCTCTGCAGATGCATTGGGGAAGTAATAGTCAACACCAGGGAGTGTATCCACACATTACAGCTGACACTTGATGGGCCGATGAAGCAGCATATCCGGCATGTACTGAGCATGACATACACATGACACACCAGTGGGAGCTATTATGGCTACAACATAGTAGCCCACACATTATAGAGGCCATGCACATCCTTCCGGCCATACAGAGGGTGCATACCGAATGACAGCATTGAGGCCATGTTACTCCACTACACATAGGTCAAGCAGGTAATGTAGCAACATGCCTTGTGTTGTGGCCACTTGTGTGGGCATTTAGAGGACTGTGATGTTAATGAGTGGTAGCAATGTGTGCATGTTAACAAGTGTAATGCAGGATGGAATAACACATGGACATATACGTGGGGCTGTCTGAAAAGGCATGGACAGGTAGGTAATACGGAGATGTGTGTGTGTGTGTGTGTGTGTGTGTGCGTGTGTGTGTGTGTGTGTGTGTGTGTGTATGTGTGTGTGTGTGTGTGTGTGTGTGTGTGTGTGTGTGTGTGTGTGTGTGTGTGTGTGTGTGTGTGTGTGTGTACTGTTAAACAATGCTGTACAGGTTTTAAAGTGAGGTTATTGTTTTCTCCCACAGGTGGCGAGGTGGGTCAGGGTCCCTCCTGCACCCAGTCTAAAGTAGTTGTCCATACAGACATTGATGATGATGATAATGGTGAGGCACAGGTGGGGTTGTCAGGGGCGTGACACTGTGCAAACATTTGACATCCCCCTTTTAGCCACCCCACCCCCGCACACAGTTACAGTGCCTATACACACCCCAGCACCAGTGGCCATAGCAGAAGGACAGCTGGCATTTAGTGGCAGTGGATGGGAAAGTGTGGTAACCATGCATACTGTTTCCAGTCACAGCAGGCATAGCCAGATGTCCACCAGGCTGCCACATAGGCGGATGTCCCAGGGTGCTCGTGGTAGGGCCACTGAACATCATGCCCCTGGCGTAGGCAACATAACTGCAACCAGCAGACACATGTTCCAGGGTGCAGGCATGTATTGAGTGTTATACCAGACAGGGCCTTAGACTGCAGAGGGCTGCACTTGCTACTGTAGGCAACAACCTCCGCGAAGTGGCGGCTGCCGTCCATGCTTCTAATGAGCAAGCGAATAGATAGCATGGTGAGCTGATGGCCCTTATCAGCCATGGTGTGTCCATGCTTTGACATGTGGTGGGGATGCGGCAACGCCTCCATGGACGTATCCCAGCAACACCAACAGGTGGCACTCAGATTGGGCATGCTAGGACATGAAGGGGCTCCTGTAGTGGCAGTAGCAGCCCCGGCAGTGCAGGCGGTGTGCTGTCCACACCACACCACAGCGGGCCACATGCACATGGTCCTGGCCAGTCCCAGGAAGGATATGGTACCAGCAGACAAATGTCATCAGCAGGTGAGAGTAGCACTTCAACGCCTCTACCTGCACGTGCCCACGTAACCCCTGGCAGGTACAGTCCATGTGTCCATGGCCAGAGGCAGTAAACTGTACACCCTGCCAGGTATGGTCTGCAGCTGTCCATAAACACCTGTGTAGGGCAGCCACAAGGCAGAACTGTGTGCATGCATACCCACACTCTATGCAAATACATCTAGGGCACCTCATACCTACACACACCACATCACCTCAGCCAGCTCCCCAGAATACACCCCTAATCCACACACATGGTGTCAAATGTATGGCCCACACTTGGTCTCTGGCAGACCAACACCAACACTGTGCATATGATGATACCTGTTCCCCATCCCTGTCATCCATACTATTGATGCAGGGACAGGCTGATATGGTTCTGATGCACAGGTTGACTGTACACCAGTGTACCACAGTCCTGCAGTGTAACATGTAGTAGGGTGTAGAGTGTGAGGCATAATAGGCAGGTAGTGTAGCCATCCAGCAATGATGCCTTCTAGCTGTTAGTAACACTGCTTGGTTGTGGTCTCTAAACTGATATGCAAGTGTGTTGTAGGTGTACATGTGTCAGCATGAGGCTGCCCTGTGCATATGATGATACCTGCGCCCCATCCCTGTCATCCATACCATCGATGCAGGGACAGGCTGATATAGTTCTGATGCACAGTGTGACTGTACACCAGTGTACCACAGTCCTGCAGTGTAACATGTAGTAGGGTGTGAGGCATAATAGGCTGGTAGTGTAGCTATCCAGCAATGATGCCTTCTAGCTGTTAGTAACACTGCTTGATTGTGATCTCTAAACTGATATGCAAGTGTGTTGTAGATGTACATGCGTCAGAACGAGGATGCCTTGTGCATATCGTGATACCTGTGCCCCATCCCTGTCATCCATACCATCGATACAGGGACAGGTTGATATGATTCTGATGCACAGGGTGAGTGTATACCAGTGTACCACAGTCCTGCAGTGTAACATGTTGTAAGGTGTAGAGTGTGAGGCATAATTGGCAGGTAGTGTAGCCGTCCAGCGATGATGCCTTTTAGCTGTTTGTAACACTGCTTGGTTGTGGTCTCTAAACTGATATGTAGGTGTGTTGTACATGCACATGTGTCAGCATGAGGATGGTCTGCAATCATAATGCACAACGGGGTATGTCACTGTGCTGACACCATGGCATTGACATATCTGGGGTACAGTTGAACACATTTCACAGGTTACTATACCAGGCATTGCCTGTGCCACATGGACAGGTGGCCCGCTGAGGCATGTATACCCTGCAACCTGATGCAGACCTATCCACATACATGCACACTGCTATTTTCCAACACTGGGACTAGACCCCTACCTAGCAATGTTGTGATACTGATGTGTGTGGACTACATTGCACAAACACTGCCTTAACCACTCTGTATCCAATAGACCTTGTTCTGGCCAGCAACAGAATGAGCAGCCCTTGCAGGTCATTAACTCAGGGCCCTTTGCACTGAAGTCATAACACATAATCACTACACCATGACCACTGTGGGGACAGCTGTTGTATTACCAATATAGCTGTCATTACCCAAATTAAGTGGTATTGAACACTTGCCTTTACATCCTAGATTGTGTAGTCTTTGTCATTAATATGACTGTTGCATCACATTTTTTTATCATAATGTATACATAGCAGATACATACGGTGGAATACATGTGGGAGGGTATACGCAACCGTGACGTTTACTCATGACAGGTATATGGTTGTATACATATAGGTGTATAGATGTCTACGTGTACATACACAGGTATACACATACATATGTCTGTATACACATCTGTATAGTGCTACATATATATGGCCATTTGTACACCTCTTCGTATGTACATATGTGTACATATCTATACATATATGTATCTATACATATGTGTATATATAGGTATACGTATATGTACATATAGATATGTGTATATAGCTATATATGTATGCACATCCTATGTGTACAGATATGCCTAGTTATGTTGGTATATATTTAGATATCTATGATTATATGTGCATACATATCTATACTGATATACCTACTACTGTTAATATGTCTGTAGATATCCATATGTTTATGGGCATATGTATCACTATCTGTATATGTGTCGACATATATTGTTCTGTATATGTATATATCTGGGTGTGTTTATGTATATCTATGTACATATACATACCCATCTATATATGTTGATATGTATATGTGTAATCATAGATATATATCTGGATGATTATATGTACAGATGTTCTCACCATATGTCCTGGACACGGAGTGCAGACCTACCCCAGCCCCTATAGTCAAAACATCTTAGTGCAAGTGGATGTCAAGTATGTATAGCAGGTATATTGGTAGACTATTGCTACTGTAATTGGGATTGTTTTCACATACATGATATGTGTGGGAGGTCACATCTGCTTTCCACATTTGTGCCATTGGTTACTGACAGACATCCTAAGGACATCCTGGTAAAGTACCACTGCTAGCACATAATGCCCCCGTGGACTGCCGCACAGATATTGGCCAATATATGTGGACATTCTGAAACACTCTTTACAGTCTGGAGGTATACACAGAACCCCTTAGTGCTAAACATGTGTACCATGCATTACAATATGGATGTTAACAGCCATGTAGATGGGTATAACATATAACGACATGTATACATATGCCACCATAGGTTATGCATTCACATACCCCTGTCTGGCCTGACACATAATAACTGCTGGTACAGGGGTGCCATGGCCACATAGTACCCATTAGATAGTGACATACATCTGTACAGCATCCCACTGTTCTGTCTGACATACATGAGTGTTAAGGGAGACCCAGCAGCAGTACATCCGGCAAGTATCTCCACATGACATCTCACTGTATAAGTACACTAAGCTGCTAGACATATAACAATGCACTGTGCAGGTTACAGGCAGGCTGGCTCAACACTGGCCAACATCTCCTATGGGGGAATGCACATGTACCTGCATATATAGCAGGCTCTGCAGGCATGTCACACCACAGGGTAAGATACACCTGTGTGAAGGTGCATAACCAAATCCAGTGTGAGCACAGCCACATATGGTAAGCTAGCATAAAAGTACAGTATATGGACTATCTGTTCAACAACATCCTCATATGTGTCACTCACAGACTAACCCTACATATACTGGGCTGCTACACAGTGTGGTCTGCTGTCTGTCTGTGGTATGGGACATGTGTGTGTATGGCCCCACAAACATGTAAACCAATACGGTAACATACAGTGGAGCAGCATGTAACATCAGATAGGACAGGACCTATAACACTGACATCTAACACAGTCTGTACACAGGCTAAAGAACATGTTCAGAATACATAAACTGTAGACAGTCACCATAGTTACACAGACCTCAGTACTGTACAAACGACCATGGAATGTCCTGGTAATGTCATCAAATATTACAAGTACTGTACATAATATGTGTAGCAGTCTGATATCTCCCTGGCTTGCTATCAGATATGATGACACTAATGATGGTGTACAGCACACATGCACCTCTTAATGCACGACATATGTACAAAGGTTGACAGAGTTGTGGCTGGAAGCACATACACAGGGCCAATATTAACTTTTTTTGACATGTTGCTGTGATAACCTCATACATGTACTGTCGTAACTGGGTTTCTAGCAACATGCATCCTATGAGGGATATGAAGTCAGTAACTGTTAGGGACAGGGTCAGGACATTGTGATATGTACTAGGGTCACCATATAAGAAATTTGCAAAACCCACTACACATTGGGCCCAGGTGTCAAACATGCACACCCTCATCCACACAGGTTATGAGGTACAAACACACACGTACACACACCTGTCATGTCCAGGAGTAGAACCTCTACCTAACTACTCTATTACACTACAGCACTACACAATTATAGTACATACCACAGTGATTACTGCACTCCTCCTTCCTCAAAGCTGTATATCACATTGGCTGACAGCAGGATTGCCAAAGTAGGGCATTTGACATGTACTGAGTGTGACTAGCCTAAAATGCATTGCTCCCTACACAGACAGTAGAACACACACAAAACATCCAGAACTGCCATGGGTGGCTATAGAACCCTACCAGAGTTCTGAATCATACTACAGCAGTACACAGTTATGGCACAATCTACGGAGATTACTGGGCTACATCCTTCCCAGAGGTGTATTTTGGGGTGGATGATATCAGCAGCCTTACCAAGGTAGAGCATTTAAATTGTAGGGGGTGTGCCTACCCTAAAAAGCATTGCTTTCTACAGAGACAGACAGACACACACACAGTTGCCAAGGCTGGGGTTAGAACTCCTACTTAAGTCATTTATCACACTACAGCAGTACACAGTTATGACACGCCATGGGGATTACTGGCCTATTCCTTCCCCAAAGGTGTATTTCACAGTTGATGACATTGGCACACTTGATAAAAAATGGACCATTGGAGGTTGTAGTGTCTGTGAATGGACTCAAAAGCATTGCTCTCTACACTGGCAAAGGAACACACACACACACACACACACACACACACACACACACACACACATCCACACTTGCCATGTCAGGGAGGAGAACACCTACATACATAGTGTATCACACTACAGTGGGATGCAGTTACAGGACATGCTATGAAGATTACTGGGCTACAGCTTCCCAGAGGTGTATTACTAGGTGTATGACTTCAGCTGCCTTGCAAAGGTTGAGCATTTGGATTGTGGAGAGTGTGGCTAGCCTAAAAAACATTGCTGTCTACACAGACACACAGTTGCCATGTCAGGGAATAGAACTCCTGGAACTCCTATCTAACTAGTTTATCACACTACAGCAGTACGCAGCTACAGGGCATGTTATGGGGATTATTGGGCTGCAGCTTCCCAAAGGTGTATTACTAGATGGATGACATCCGCTGCCTTACAAAGGTTGAGCATTTGGATTGTGGGGAGTGTGGCTAGCCTAAAAAGCATTGTTCTCTACACAGATAGACATACACACAAACACACTCACACAGTGTTACCATGTCTGGGGATAGAATTCCTATCTAACTAGTTTATCACACTACGAAGATTACTGGGTTACAGCTTCCCAGAGGTGTATTACTAGGTGGATAACATCAGCTGCCTTGCAAAGGTTGAGGATTTGAATTATGGGGAGTGTAGCAAGCCTAAAAAGCATTGCTCTCTACGCAGACAGGCAGACACGCACACAAACACACAGTTGCCATGTCTGGGATTACAACACCTGCCTAACAACTTTACCACATGACAGCAGTACACAGTTACAAGACTCACTATAGAGATCAATGGGCTACAGTCTTCCCAGAGGTGTATTTCTAGGTGGATGATAACAGCAGCCTTGCCTAAGTTGTGCATTTAAATTGTTGGGAGTGTGACTACTATTAAAAGCATTGCTATCTACACAGTCAGACAGACATGCACACAAACATACACACAGTTGCCAAGTCTGGGATTCAAAGCTCTACCTAACTAGCTTATCACACTACAGCAATACACAATTATGGGATGTGTCACAGAGATTACTATGCTACAACTCTCCCAAAGGTGTATTTCACATTGGATGACCTCAGTGGGCTTGTCAAAGTAGGGCTATGGGGAGGGCAGTGTGTGTGCATGGGCCATTACCCATTCATGTCGGGGTTGACACGCCGCATGCGGATACACATAGGGTCATATTTCACAGGTACGTGTATAAAGTTGCCAGATGACTATTTCCTTGTATAGTCATGTTGCACAGCTGGCACATGCCCCACATGGTCTGTAATGCTGACAGATACTGATGGCTAGTATCTGCAGTGAGTGACATCTGCACCTCATGTGTCTTGGGCCCTTTGGCTGTGTGCTGGGTGGGACAGGCCTGGATGGCTCCTTATCACAGTCACCCTCTTCCACACATCTATGTCCATCTACCTTTGGCTTATTATAGTGTGTTGTCCTTACATATATGTCTGTATTCCTATCCACTGTGTGTGCAAGGCATGAGTGGTGCATACTGACAGGTGTCTGCACTAACAACTGCAACTGCCAGATATGTTTGGTCCACTGATGCTTGCAGACATGGTCTTCATGTGTTTAAGTGTGTGAGCATGCCCGGTTTGACCTTTCAGTATGTTGCTGCCTTACATTGCCTTCATTTCTCTAAGTGTATGAGCGTGCTCAGTATGGCCATCTGTATTGCATGTGTGGGTCAAGTCCAGGTAGTTTGTACTGCAGTGCTGACCTTTGTGTTCTACACTGACAGGTAGCATGCTGTCTCTGAAGGTGTTCCATCAATCATTAGGCAGTGACCATTACTACATTTTTGCATAGTGGGGGGGGCAGACCTGATTGTCTCTACATCTCTACACAGTATTGGGGGGGGGGGCACACCTGACTGTTACTATATTTCTATGTAGGTTGGGGGGAGAGCACACCTGACTATTTCTACATTTCTACACAGTATTGGGAGGCACACCTGACTGTTACTATATGTCTGCGTAGGATGGGGGGGGCACACCTGACACTTGTGCACATTTGCTGGGGCTGTACTGGTATGTCAGGTACTCCATTTCAATCTGTAGTCTTACCTATCATGCTGGCTAGAGGCATACCAGTGTACTACAGATCATGGCTTTGGTTGCCCTACATATTATTGTCTGAATTCCTACCCTTCAGAACTAACATCCCACTGCCTGCCCTGCTGTGGTCTGTCTGTGTAGGCCTGGGGGGAGAGGTTAACCATAGCCATCATTCTGGGGCCATGGCACAGGCTCTGTTTTGGTTTGTCTACACCTGTCCTCCTGGCTGACACTGTTGTTGGATATGTGAAAAATCCTGACTGGCATGTGTAGGTCATGAGGACACACATGTCACTCAGCACATTTCCTGCAGTGGGTTTTGCCACCCTGTGTAGTACTGGCTACTATGGTGACTCCAGTATGTGTTACAGATGTCATGGTGCCACTATGGGAGTCTACTGTCTGCTGCCATAACATCCAGCCACCCAATTCCCATGCATGGTCACATCCATACCATAGCTATAGGTAACGATACATTCTACTCCATATGGCAATTGGTAGGTTGATTGACTTACTTTGTGGATGTGCCAGGCTTGTGGATGGTGCTGGTGGGCTGCCTATGTTGGATGCACATAGTACACTCCCTATACATGGCTGGGCACAAGTAGTGTCATGTTTGGCATCCCTTTTACTGTATGTGTAAGTCAGAGAGAGGTGTCATTCCCTGGGTCCCTACTGTGTCAGTGCATGTGCTATGCGTTGCCTCTTTGCCAAGGCCAGGGCGGCATGTCTCCTTCTGCCTACTGGGCAGGCTCCGGTTGTTCCTCCTCCAGGTCACTCTGTGCCTGTGCAGACGTTGGCATTCATGGGGGGCTGTGTGGCCCTACCTCATGCTGTTCCTGCTGCATCTGTTTCCACAGGATCATATTGTGTAGTATAGCACATACCATAACAAGTTGGATACATGTAGCTGGTGAATACGGCAAGGCTCCACCAGATGTGTCAAGACACTGGAACCGTGACCTGAGCATCCCAAAGACTTGCTCTATTATATGTCTGGCCTGTGTGTGTGCCTCATTATGGTGTTGTTGTTCAGGTGTGTGTGCATTTCTGATGGGTGTCATCAGCCATGGCTCCAGTTTGTACTCAGCATCCCCCACTAGGTGGCCATAGGGGATGTCCCCATTGGCAAATCTCTGGTACAGCTGCGTCAGATGCCATATGTGGGAATTGTCATAGCTTCCAGGGCAGCCTGCTCACACATTCATTATAATGCTCTGGGCATCACATACGACCTGGCAGTTGATGGAGGGGATGCCCCTGTAGTTGATGTAGGCCCTACCCTGCTCACCGGGTTATGCTTTGATGCATATGTGTGTGCAGTCTCTAGCAACCACTACCCCAGGGTATTCTGCTATTTGGTGGAAGAGACACATATTGCTGGTCAACACCTCATGGGTGTTGAGGAAATATATGTGCTCACTGGCATGTGCTGACATGGCATCCAGGAACTGGTGGAATACTCTGGATGCTGATGCCTGTGAGATTCCCATGATATCCTAAGTTGTGCTTTGGGAGGTATGTGTGGCTAGTATATGTAGGCCTACACATACCTTGGCATCCACTGGGATGGGTTTCCGTCGGTCTATTTGGTCTGACAGGTATGGCTGGCACAGCTCAACACATTGCTGTAGGACATCTCTGTCCACCCTATAGCGCTCCACTATCTACAGCTCATGTAGCCCCTGGTAAGTTACCCAGGGTCTATACACTCTTCTCCATCTCCTCTCTGTGGGTTGTTCGGCAGCATTGACATCCTCACCACCCTCAGCCTCTTGCACGTTATTCTATGTTGCCTGCTGCAGCCTTTCTCATTTTGTAGGTTTGTTAGTTAAAATTTCCCCACTTGCATACACTGGTGGTGTAGAGTGTGGGAAAAACCAGAGGGAAAGGTGTTTGCTTAGTTTATAGTAGTGTTCTTGGCTGGGCTGGTCTGCTGCCTGTGTAATTGGCTGATTCTGATACATTTCACCTGCCAGCTAAGCTAGTTCTCCTTGATTACCTTCCTACTGCTGTTTTCCCTTCCCATTGCCTTCCTGTTTAAGCCCGTGTGCAAGCCACACAAACAATTTGCTCAAATGTGCACACTGCTGCTATTTCCTGGTATAACCTCTTTTTTCTTCCTGTACGACCCAGTGCACAGTGCGCACACCCGCTTAGTCTTTGTAAAGACTGCTAGGCAGGTTTAGAGACACCCCCTAGCTTAGCTGTGCTTAGCTAAGAGCAACCCCAAGCCACAGGGCTCCAATCTGCTTACAGTATGCCTGAAACCCCCCCCCCCCATGATGTCATCTACCTCCTAGACTTGCACCCAGCTATTCCTACTCTTACACTGTTGGGACCTGGCTCACATCCTGGGGAAAACTGGGATTCACTATCCTTCCCCTCATTTGCATAGGATTGCCTGCTAATGCATAGTTATATGTCTCACACTGAGTCTCCCCCCTTAACAACCAATAGTCACTGGCCAGGTTGTCTTCTGCCTGCCATTGACTTTCATGGCAAAATAGTGATTTTAGTTAGAATGCTTACTTTAGGTTCATTTTGTTATTTTCCCCCGATCCTGTTTGCGCACCACTGCTCTATGCTTAAAGAGCCGAGATCAGCTACTGAGAATTAAAAGTTGATTTTTTTACTTTTTGTACTGTTTGCAATGCTGGTAGTCTTATACTTGGCCATTGGCATGCTTACTACATGATATGCAGCCTTTATTTGGGGCTGTAATACCTCCGTTTTGGATTTTGCAGAAATGTACTCGGTTACTAACCGAGTACATTTCTGCTGATTGCACTAGTCCTGCACTGATGGTCCCAAACTTCCTGGATCGCAAATTTACCTAATTTGCATGGATTTCTCCTGCAAATGGGGTGATTTGCATACAAGGGGTTCATCCATACAGGATTAGTGTAGGAGCTCTCGTACACGCTCCTGCAGACTGTTCCTGGATTGCACGGCAGATATATTGCCTGTTTGAGCTCCTGCACCAATCTTGCACGCCGTGCAAGCTTTTGAGATTGCGAGGGCTTGTCTTTTTGTCCTGAGAAGAGAAATACACTCACCGATGCTGCAACAGTAAGGTTATTTTCTTTTCTTTGTCTTTTGTATAATTAGTAGAGCTCTTCAGACTCTTGACTAATTTTATGGTGACTCGTCATGCCCCATGTCACATCATAATGTTCTTAAAAGATCTTTCCATACATTTATAATCTTCTCTGTGGAAAAGAAATACATTTCCATACTTTGCCTCACATTTTCAGATAGATTCCTCATTTACCTATAAGAGAGATACTTGCATTAAAACAATCTTTCAATGATATACAAAAGCTGTAATTGTAACAATGTGAATACCAAGAAAGGGAATGAGAAACAAAATAATAAAGTTTACTTTTCATAGGATTTATGGCAAATAATTGAGGATTGTAGTCACTAAATAAGGAGAGCTATTTGAATATTGGGCCGTATTTCAAAAAATGCACGCTAATGCCATACCTGCTATTCTTTTTGTGCCCTCTTAAGTCTGCCAGAGTCACAGCCGTCACACTACTGTAGTAATGTGTTTGTGACAAACGTCACTAATGTAACAATCTGTTCATGAAAAACATCACTGACATAGTAATGTGTTTGTGACAAACATGACTAATGTAACTATCTGTTCATGAAAAACATCACTGACGTAGTAATGTGTTTGTGACAAATGTCACTAATATAACTATCTGTTCATGAAAAACATCACTGACGTAGTAATGTGTTTGTGACAAATGTCTGCCAGCACATGGATTGTCAACTATGGAAATGTAAACTGGTCAGTATGTTAAGGTAATTATCACTGAGGTCACTGTTTTATGCCAGAGTAGCTTGAATGAGTGTAGAAAATTGTTTGGAATGAATGAACCTTCATGGGTTTGGCAGCCATATTTTGGTAACAACAATCATCATGCTGCATATTGACATTTGTGCACTATAAGGCCATTACATGACCTATATCTTTGACTGCAGGAAGAGTGGAATATGGCCGTATACCATGATGCAGTTGAATGAACTGCCTACACCATTTATAGGAAGTGGAATATGGCTCCTGTGTGCACAGTTTGAAAGTTCCTGGCTGCACCCCTGCTTCAAAGGGGTACTAAATCTCTCAGCCTGTGGTATCAGGTCTCACAACACCTCTAGGTAGTCTATTAAATATTTTCCTGTAACTCACATCCAGTCAAGCATTATTGCTTACTTAAAGGTCATGTGACTGTTGAATATGCAAAATTAGTGCTGGCTTAGTGGAACTACATTGTTATGTTGGTTGAAAGAGTTCAGGTTTAAACTCTGACTATGATTCCTTTAGTGTTATTTTTAGTTCACTGCATACCTGTCTAAACCTTGCTTGCTTGGCATGATCGAGTTTGGTAACATGCCTTTCCAAACCTTGCTTGCTTGGCATGATTGAGTTTGGTAACTCTTACTCATGTGCCATTTTTGAATTTTTAGCACCTATAAAGTTCTGTGCTCTTTTCCAAAAAGGGCTTAGTCTGTTACCTTTTAAAATACCCTTTTTTAACTCTTGTGTAGTTTATATAAGGTTAAAGCATTTCACCTCTAGGACATCTTAGTCTATTTGATTTATATATATATATATATATATATATATATATATATATATATATATATATATATATATATATATATATGTGTGTGTAGGCATATATTTGAATTTATTCACTGGGAAGACCGCAGATCTCAATGGACTGCTTTCAGGCATAGCCTGAGAATGTCCACTGAGATAAGAAAAGATTATTAAAGCAAGCATTTTATTCACTATACAGTTTTTTACAAAGCTGCAACAAAATCATATATTTTGTTCTCAGTCCAATTGGCAACATAGCTACAACAGAAGGATACAACTTTGCTATAATCAGGAATAAAATACATATGCAGTCCACTATTCCAATTTTTATAAAGACATAAAAGAGTTAATATATGTCTGAGGATCATTAGGAATTGTACATCACATGAGGGCGGGGAGAGAGTAGAAGAGAATGAAACAGTTAAAGGTAGAAGGTTAAGAAAAAATAAAGCTTTAGCTATGGGAGCTTTGTATCAAAAAGGAAATGCAAGAGAATGTGGATGAGAATGAAACAGTAAACAATGCAAGACACTTAATATGGTATAGAAGGTTAGCAGTATATGCTAGGTATGGAGGTGGTTGGTGGTGGGAATATAGTATAATAGGTGAGACTGGAAAGTGGATGGTAGGCAGAGGTACTTTTGAAGACAAGGGAGTAGTGACAGGCCCATATTATGCTCCAAATCAAAATGAAGAAGCAATGACAGTGTGTACTGAAGTGAGAGAAAATCAAAAAGGGATAGGTTAATATGGACAGGTGCCAGACCCAAGGTTTGACAGACTATTTGGAAAAGTAGAGTTCAATGTGAAATGTCAGAACCATCTAACCAAGGATAGGAGTGTCAGACACATGGAGAAAAAAATTGGAGGAATGTGTGATAGTAGTTTACTATCATTATTGTGAAAGGCAAAACACATTCCGTTCGCAGTATCGAAATAAACCACCAATCCTGGAATTTTGATGGCTTCACAATTCTGACCCAAATGATCGACCCATTTGGGACAACATTGTCATAGAAAAATATTATGTGATATCTGTATAGGAGCTGATGTACGTCAAAGTCCTATACGAAATATCACATTTTTGCAGGGGGGCTTACCTTGTTAAAAATATATTCCAAATCCGAGAATGCACCAGAGTGGGGATCTGGATGAAATTCCAATGCCCACTGTACTCCGATCTCTGTATAGTTAGTTGAATACACTTATGCGAATGTACTACTGCATTTGCATAAGTGTGTTCGATTATCCTGTACAGTTCACATTTTGTGAATGACAATCTGATTTTCGGAAGATTGTTGTTCGCACTAGTGATAGTAAACCATGATAATTTTCATTTAGCAAACACTAGTGGGGGTAAGCAGTTTTATAAAGTGGAGGCAATAAATACATGTGAAAGAGGCTGTCAGATCACCTTTTAGTGATCATAGTGTAGATGGGAGGGAGAGAAGGTCAAGAGAGTTAGAGCTGGAGTTGGAGTAAGTGTAGAAGACCAGATTAAGTAGATCAGCAGGCACTGTCTAGTGAGAGAGTGTAAAGGAATAAGTTAAAAGAGAGAGAGGTAGTAATAAAGGAATGGAACAGTATTAGGGCAGCTTGAAGGGCAAAGATAATGGGAGTGTGTGTGTGGAGAGCAGAAAGCTTTGAAACAAACTCAGAGCAAGCACGTCTTGTCATCTGAGTTCCTGGTGGTTTTGAATTTAGCTTAGGGTTATATGGTATGGCAGAACAGATGTAAGCAGGTTAGGATATGGGACGTAGAATGAACTGAGGCAGGAAGGATACAGTTAAATAAAGAGGAGTAAGAATTCATGGAGGAGGAGATGGTGATTGAAGTGAAGAGGATAAGAGAGATGAGTAACAAACTCAAAGAGTTAGAAAAGTAGCAATACAAGCATAAATGGGGAGTAGAGGTAAGGGAAAAAACAAGGCCTAGATTGATGAGAAGTGGTTGGTATCCAGAAACAAAGATTTGAAGAAGGTCTGGATGGCAAGAATAGAGATAGAAGAAGGTGAGAGGGTCACTCAGAATAATGAGATAATGAATGAGTTCAGAGAGTTGTATAAGAGATCTTATATGAAAGGAAAGGTAGAGTGCAATATCTGTGTAATGGGAAGTCCTAGAGTTCAGGGAGAATGATAGGGAAAGGAGGCATAAAGCAGTAAGTGCAGGAGAGGCCCTGGTGAAAATTAGACACAAAAAGAGAAAGTTTGTGATACAGATGGGTTATCAATTGTCAATTGTAAATGAGTTTGGATGGAGGTAGGAGAATACATGCAAACCTGTTTAATTGGCTATGGGATTATGCCAAAGTTTATCTGCCAGGTTGAGATGAACTGAATAGGAAAGGAGGGCCAAACAAAATGTAGGCCATTTTCATTGTGTATAGTGATGACAAAATATTGGCCAGTAGTAGGGAAGTCTTGGCTTGGGCTCACAATGGGTCGGTCATTTACAGATATTACTGGAGGTTGTTATTAATCTTTGTGAGCTTGTGTATTTGGGAGAAGATAAAGGTAGCAACAATTATGCTTATGGATATGCAGAAAATATTTGAGTTGGCAAATTGGAAATTTCTGCTCAAGTCATTGTAGCAGAGTATCAGAATTTTTTAAAGGGAAACAAATGTTCAAATTAGTGCAAATGGGTTTATTGCACAAAGTGTGTTTAGGGAAAGGAAGAAGCAGAAAATCCCTATGGATTTTTATCTTAGTTTCTGAAAATTAGCCCAGAGGATAAATAGGTTGATAGAACTATGGGTACTTAAGGGAAAAATCGGTAGCATAAATCTGCTCATTTGCAATTGCTTTTTGTATTGGAAGATGCAGAAAGTATACTACTGCAAGTATTAAGATGCTTGAGAAATGTGAAAGAGAATCAGGTTTGGAGTTCCATCTTGATATGTCCGTAGTAAAAAGGATAGGAAAAGGCATTCATAATCCAGGAGTACTCCATGGTCAAAATGAGGGAAGTTATTTCCTACAGTAGAGGAGCGAAGAATGAAAAATTAGGAGAAGTTATGAGATATGACAACTGCTTCAGAGAAGACCTGAAACAGTTAGGCATGTCAACAGAAGAAGTTATGTGAGTGACATTGAAATGAGAAAGATGGTGACAGCTGACACAACACCATGATCTCATGTAAAAAATGGTTAAGTGAGTTAATGATGATGATTATGACATATGGCAAAGGGGGTGTTTGGCAAGTGGACAGGCAGAATAAGGGTAGTGGTAGTAAAAGCAATACTCTTAGCATTAGTATTTTATTTATTAAGGTACATACAGGGAAAGTCATTGGCAGCCTAGCTAGGAGAGACACAGATGGTGTGCTACTGGTTTGTTAGGAGGGGAGGAGATGCAGAATTGAGAAGGAAGGAATAAGCACAGGGAAGGTTTTGTGAGGCTAGGATATGCCTGAGTTTACCAGGTATGCAGTAGTGGTAAATGTGGCATGCATTTTGAGGGCTTTGGAGGATAAGTTAGTGAAAATGTTAGATGGAAATTGTGGGAATATAATAATGAGAAGAAGGGAAATAATATGTCTATGGAGAAAGTAAAGGAAATGGAGGTAGAGTTGAAGAAGTGCTTGAAGGAGAAAGGAAACTTGAAAGGATCATACGGTACTAGGAGTAGGAAAATAACAGCTGAGTAACAACAGGTGTTAGGAAAGTGGAAACAGAAAGGAATGAGATACATGGAACGATTTCAAGTGGAACTTTTAGGGTATTTGAACAGATAAAGGGGTTTTTGGTCTGGCATACAAAGCAGTAATCATAAAGAAAGTGAAACTAAATGTAGAGGAAAGGAAAAAGGAAGGAGTGGAAAGGATAGAAAGAAAACAGTATGCGTGGGAAGGAGTATAGGAAGGAAAATTGAAGGAAGAGTGAATCGAGGAAAATAAGGTGTGGTTGACTGATAATAAATGGAGTATAGCTTGGAAAACAGTGAAATAAGAAAAAGTCTCAGAGGTAGTGGGGAACCAGCACATGAAGTTATTACTTAAGTTGTATGGGACACCAAAAAGATTAAGTGAGGAAGATCACTTGGAGAATCATGAATGCTGGAAATGCAGGGAAAAAGAAAGACAACATTCATATGTGTCAGGATTGTAAAGTGGCACAAAAGGAGTGGCAGAGTGTGAAAGAAATAGGTACAAATGATATAATAAACAGGTTATGAAAGGGTGGTTATTAGGCTTTTGTGGAGTACATGAGGAGCAGAGAACATAATAGAGGAATGAAAGGAGACAAACTCCGGGATTTACGAAGCCCTTTATAGCGTGCAGGATTAGTTTAAGAGCTATTTTCGGCAATATGGCCGACGTGTGATCCAGGAACTAGCTCCCGGGATGTGCACGTAAGCTCTTAGACTAATCCTGCATGGACCAAGCTCTTGTATGCAAATTACTCTCGTTCGCAGGTGAAAACCATGCAAATGAGGGTAATTTGCGATCCAGGAAGCAGGCAGCTGTCAGTGCAGGATGAGTGCAGTCTGCAGAAATGTACTCGGTTAGTAACCGAGTACATTTCTGCAAACTACAAAACGGAGCTAAGACAGCTCCAAATAAAGGCTGAATATCATTGAGGAAGCATGCCAATGGCCAAGTAGAAAGCCATTGGCGTTACAAAATGCATAAATAATAAAAAAAACAAATTTTATTTTATTTTTCCCGATCATGCCTGTTTAAGCATAGGGCAGCAACACGCAAATCGGATTGGGGGAAATAATGAAACAGACCTAAAATAAGCAATCTAACTAAAAGCAGTATTCTACCATGCAAGTCAATGGCAGGCATAAGACAACCTGGCCAGTGATTAATGGTTGCTAAAGGGGGAGGCTCAGTGTGGGACATGTAACTATGCATTAGCAGGCAATCCTATGCAAATGAGGGGAAGGATAGTGAATCCCAGATTTCCCCTGGGTGTGAGGCAGGTCCCAAGAGTGTAAGAGTATAAATAATTGGGTGCAAGACTAGGATATAGGTGACATCATGGGTGTGTGTGTCAGGCATACTGTAAGTGGATTGGAGACCTGTGGCTTAGGACTGCTCCTAGCTTAGCACAGCTAAGATAAAGGTGTGTCCAAACTGCCAAGCACTCCTTACAAATTGTAAGCGGGTGTGCACACCACGCACCAGGTTTCACAGGAAGAAAAAGGAAGTTAAACCAGGAAATAGCAGCTCTGTGCACATTTGAGCACTCTGTTTGCACGGCATGCACACAGGCTTAAACAGGGAGGCAATGGGAAGGGAAAACAGCAGTAGGAAGGTAATCAAGGAGAACTAGCTGAGCTGCCAGGTGAAATGTATCAGAATCAGCTAATTACACAGGCAGCAGACCATCCCAGCCCAGAACACCACTATAAATCAAGCAAACACCTTCCCCCCTGGCTTTTCCATACTCTGCACCACCGGTGTATCCAAGTGGGGAAATTTTTAAAAAACAAACCTACAAAATGAGAAGGGCTGCAGCAGGCAACATAGAACAACATGTGCAAGAGGCCGAGGGTGGTGAGGATGTGAATGCTGCTGAACAAGCCACAGTGAGGAGACAGAGAAGAGCGTACAGACCCAGGGTAACCTACCAGGAGCGACATGAGCTGGAGATAGTGGAACACTATAGGATGGACAGAGACCTCCTACAGCAAATCGTTGAGCTGAGCATGCCACGCTTGACACACAACACTGGCCAAGGGGAACCCATCCCAGTGGATACCAAGGTATGTGTAGGCCTAGGTATACTAGCCACAGGTACCTCCCAAACCACAACTGGGGATATCATGGGCATCTCACAGGCATCAACATCCAGAGTATTCCACCAGTTCCTGGATGCCATGTCAGCACATGCCAGTGAGCACGTATATTTCCTTAACATACGTGAGGTGTTGACCAGCAATATGCATCTCTTCCACCAAATAGCAAACTACCCTGGGGTAGTGGGTGCTATAGACTGCACGCACTTACGCATCAAAGCACCAGCTGGTGAGCAGGGTAGGGCCAACATCAACTGCATGGGCATCCCCTCCATCAACTGCCAGGTCGTATGTGATGCCCAGGGCATTATACTGAATGCGTGTGCTGGCTGCCTGGAAGCTATGACGATTCACACATATGGCAACTGACACAGCTGTACTACAGATGTACCGATGTGCACATCCCCTACGGTCACCTAGTGGGGGATGCTGGGTACCCACTGGAGACGTGGCTGATGACACCCATCAGAAATGCACACACACACCTGAACAACAATGCCATTATGAGGCACACGCACAGGCCAGACATATAATAGAGCATGTATTTGGGATGCTCAGATCACGGTTCTGGTGTCTGGACACATCTGGTGGAGCCCTGCAGTATTCACTAGCTACATGTACCTAAATTGTTTTGGTATGTGCTATGCTACACAATATGATCCTGCAGGAACAGCATGGGGCAGAGCCACACAGCCCTCCACCAATGCCAAGGCCTGTACAGGCACAGAGTGACTCGGAGGAGGAACAACCTCAGCCTTCCCCAGTAAGGAGAAGGGGGGCATGCCCAGTATGCCCTGGCCTTGGCAAAGAGACAACACAAAGCATATGTACTGACACAGTAGCGACCCAGAAAATGACACCTCTCTCTGACTCACACAGACAGTAAAAGGGATGCCAAACATGACACTTCCAGTGCCCAGCCACGTATAGGGAGTGTACTATGTGCATCTGACATAGGCAGCCCTCCATCACCATCCTCAAGTCCTGCACACCCTCAAGGTATGTCAATCAACCTACCAATTGCCAATGGAGTACAATGTTTTTTTACCTGTAGCTATGGTATGGATGTGAACATGTTAGGGAATTGGGTGGCCAAATGTCAAGGCAGCAGACAGTAGACACCCATAGTGGCATCATGACATTTGTAACACATACTGGAGTCACCATAGTAGCCAGTACTACACAGGGTGACAAAACCCACTACAGGAAATGGCCTGAGTGACATCGGTGTACATAAGAGTGACACATGCTAGTCAGGAAGGTTTAAATACCCAACAACAGTCTCAGCCAGCAGGACAGGTGAAGACTAACACATACAAATGCTGTACTATGACCTCTGAATGTGCCCTATGGGTAACCCCTCCCCTAGGCCTACACAGACAGACCACAGCAGGCCAGGCAGTCGGATGTAAGTTGTGAAGGCTAGGAAGTCAGAAACTAATAGGTAGGTAAACAAAGCTAGGATCTGTAGTACACTGGAAAGCCTCTAGCCAGCAGGATAGGTAAGACTACAGACTGAAATGGAGTACCTGACATACCAGTACAGTCCTAGAAAATGTGTACAAGTGTCAGGTGCACCTCCCCCCCATCCATCGTACACTTATAGTAACAGTCAGGTGCGCCCCCCACTCCTGTGTAGAACAGTAGAAACAGTCAAGTGTCCCCCCCCCGTAATGCAGAAATGTAGCAACAGTCAATGCCAAATGACCAATGGATACCCTGCAGACACAGCATGCTACCTGTCTGTGTACAACACAAACATCAGCACCGCAGTACAAACTACCTGGACGTGATCCACACATGCAACACAGATGGCAATACTGGGCATGCTCACACACTTAGAGGAATGAAGGCAATGTCAGTCAACAACATACAGAGAGGTCATACTGGGCATGCTTACACACTTTAAATACATGAAGGCCATGTCTGTAAACACCAGTAGACCACGCATATCTGGCAGTTGCAGTTCGCAGTGCAGACACATGTCAGTATGCACCACTCCTGCCTTGCACACACAGATGATAGGAATACAGACAAATATGTAAGGACAACACACTATAATAAGCCACAGGTACACTGGCATAGATGTGTGAAAGAGGGTGACCATGACAAGGAGCCATGCAGGCCTGTCCCAACCAGCACACAGCCAAAGGGCCCCCAACACATGAGGTGAGGATGTAACCCACTGCGGATACTAGCCACCAGTACCTGTCAGCATGACAGACTGTATGGTGCACCTGCCAGCTGTGCAACAAGACTGTACAAGGAAGTAGCCATCTAGTAACTATATACACATACCTGTGACATATGATCCCGTGTGCACCCGCATGTGGCATGTTAACCCCTACATGAATGGGGTATGGCCCATGCACACACTGCCTCCCCATAGTAGTAGTATGACAAGCCTGCTGAGGTCATCCAATGTGAATTACATCTTTGGGAGAGCTATAGCTCAGTAATATGCATGTTGCGTCCCATAGCTGCGTACTGCTGTAGTGATAGGCTAGTTAAGTAGTAATACTAACCCCAGACCTGTCAATTGTATGAGTGTGTGTTTGTGTGCATGCCTGTCTGTCTCTGAATGTGTAGAGAGAAATGCTTGTTAGGCTACTCACACTCTGTACAATACATATATTCAACTTTGGCAAGGCTGCTGATGTCACTCACCTAGAAATACACCTCTGGGAAAGTGTAAGCTCCGTAATCGCAGTAGCGCATTCTGTAACTGTGTATTTCTGTAGTGTGATAAACTAGTTAGGTAGGTGTTTGAACCTAAGACCTGGCAACTGTGTGTGTGTGTGTGTGTGTGTGTGTGTGTGTGTGTGTGTGTGTGTGTGTGTGTGTGTGTGTGTGTGTGTTTATCTGAGTACAGAGCAATGTTTTTAGGCTACTCACACTCCGTACAATACATATACTCTACTTTGGCAAGGTTGCTGATGTCACTCACCTAGAAATGCACCTCTGGGAAAGAGCTAGCCCAGTAATTCCCATAGCGCATTCTATAGCTGCGTACTGCTGTAGTGTGATAAACAAAGTAGATAGGTATTCGAACCACAGACATGGCAACTGTGTTAGTGTGTGAATCTGTGTATGTGTCTGACTGCGTAGAGAGTGATGCATTTTAGGCTACTCATACTCCATACAATACAAATACTCTACTTTGGCAAGGCTGCTGATGTCACTCACCTAGAAAATACACCTCTGGGAAAATGATAGCCTAGTAATTGCCGTAGTGTGTTCTGTAACTATGTACTGCTGTAGTGTAATAAACTAATGTTCAAACCCCAGATCTGTCAAGTGTGTGTATCTGACTGAGTAGAGAACAATGCTTTTTAGGCTACTCACACTCTGTACAATACAAATACTCTACTTTGGCAGGGCTGCTGATGTCACTCACCTAGAAATACACCTCTGGGAAAGTAATAGCACAATAATCGCTGTAGCGTGTTGTGTTAACTGCATACTGCTGTAGTGTAATACATTAGTTAAGTAGGTGTTTGAACCCCAGAACCAGCTGGCAACTGTGTGTGTGTTAGTGTGTGTGTCTGACTGAGTAAAATGCCATGCTTTTTAGGCTACTCACACTCCATTCAATACAAATACTCTACTTTGGCAAGGCTGTTGATGTCACTCACCTAGAAATACACCTCTGGGAAGGTTGTAGCTCTCTAATCTCTGAAGCACGTCCTGTAACTGTGTACTACTGTAGTGTGATTTAGAAGAGTGGTAGGGTTCCATCTCCATCCATGGCAGTTCCGGATGTTTTGTGTGTGTTTCAGTGTCTGTGTATGGAGCAATGCATTATAGGCTACTCACTCACAGTACATTACAAATGCCCTACTTTGGTAATCCTGCTGATGTCATTAATTGTGAAATACACCTTTAGGAAAGATGTACTTCAGTAATGTCCGTGGCACGTACTATAACTGTGTAGTGCTGTAGTGTAGTAAACTAGTTAGATAGGGGTTCTACTCCCAGACATGACAGGTGTGTGTGTGTGTGTGTGTGTGTGTGTGTGTGTGTGTGTGTGTGTGTGTGTGTGTGTGTGTGTGTGTGTGTGTGTGTGTGTGTGTGTTTGTAACCCGTATCTTGTGTAGAGGTGGGTGTGAGTGTGTGACACCTGTGGGCAATGTAGAGGGGTTTTGCTAATTTTATTTATGGTGGCCCTATTATATATCACAATGTCAACCATACAGGGATAACAGATGTAAATATCTGAGATGCTGGGGTACAAAGCCATACCTATATATGTGACATCAAGACTAGCCAATCACAGCAAACCCACTGTGCGTTCACATGTGACTCACAATGGACATACCATGCCTGACAACATGCCCTGTATGAACAGATGACACTGACATCAGGGAATGTTAGCATGCTATCAATGTAGTTGCAGGGTTAACCTGCTGACCATTACCAGTCCCTGCCACAGGTGGGCAGGACTGGCACATCTGATGATAACCTGTGTTCACAGCATGGGCCAGACACCCCAGATACAGTTCCACATGTCACTGTACATGCATGTGGGAGGTGTGCACATCCTAGACACCATCCAAGTCATGGACTAGGGAACACATACATGGCAAGTGATACACAGCATTGGTCACACACAATAGTCACCCAGGTGACTGGATGAGGGATGCAATACCCACCTGTGTGGGCAAATGCAGAAGCTACAGGCCTGAGCCACAATGCAGACCATTGTCATGTAGCCTGATGCCAAGGTATACCCATCGCCTACCCTTGTATAGCCTGCTGGCACTATTGACCACCACACACTCATGCAGACATGTGCCCATGCATGTCTAAACTGGCACCCTGTGTGTTCATTTGTGTGTTGTATGGCACGTATGTCCACATCCACATGCACTACACCCCCCCAGGACACAGTGAGGCATGCTGCCTGATGTCTGACACCCCCTCATACTCACTGCCCATACAACCCCCGTATGACCCATGTGGTGCATGTGTTCCCTGCACATTATTGTGTTGTGTCAATCCCACTAGTGATGAATTGCACTCCTGGCCCGGCCAAGTGTGTTAATGTGTGTGCGTCCCTGTGTGAGTGTGCCTGTGTTGACGCTGGCACCTGTTTATGCAGACAGGCATGTGTACATCACCTACTGTATATCTACCTTATCCCTGTTGCAGATGTCACTCACCATCACATATATGTTCTCAGTGCTCCTCACCAGATAACCCATGTGATGCATCAAATAACTGCATTGAACTGTGATAGCATTACATAGCTGTCGGTTTTGATACCCTGTGCTGGTAGGTGTGTGACACAAACTTGCTTCAGTTTTAACCTCTCACCCATCCCTGACATGCATTTGCCTCTGTCTGCCTCTCCCACTCCCTCTCTGATAGATGTGTAAGCCCACACCTGCCTATCTTAGGCAGCAGCATGTGTATTTTAAGTGATGCTCATGATCAGCTGATGGTCTCTGCATGAATTGCAGCCCTCCCCTAGCTGATTGCATGTGGAACAGCTGCGGTAAGATTCCCATAGCCAATTGCATGGAAATGCACTCCAATACCTGGGAACATCATGGTGGTATTGGCCCTTGTCTGTCACTGTGAGCAGGAGCTAGAACTGTCGTTTGGCAAACAGCATCTCAGATGGGTTGGGGATTTACCTCTAACAACATACACTGTGGAAAGAGGGCAACAAACAGGAGGGGGATGTGCCTGACCTGACTACAGACTGTATGTGCTGCTATACTGCATTTGGAGTAATGTTGGTTTAACAGTGTTTGTCTGGATATGCCTGTTGTACATGTCACATTACTTCCCATGTCAGTTCCATGTATATGAGGAATCCCCATCTGCAGGGTTATCTGCAGGCTGAGCGGTGTTGTGCCTTTGGTTTCATGTGTTAGCCACGATGCATCTATCTGTGGAATGCAGAAGGTAGTGTGAGGATTGCAGTCATTTGATGGTGAAGGCCATGACAGTTATTGACTACATATCCCTCATTGGACATATGTTGCAACAAACCCTGTTACAATGGTAGATTTATGAGGGTATCACAGCAACATGTCTATATTGGCCCAGTGTATGTGCTGTCAGCCACACCTCTGTCAACCTTTGTACATATGCCGTGCATGAAGTGTGCATATGTGCTGTACACTGTAAATAGTGTCATCACATCTGATAACAAACCAGTGATATATCAGATTGCTACACATGTCATGTACAGTAGGGGTTACATTTCATGCCATAACCTGGACATTCTGTGGATGTTTGTACAGTAATGATGTCTGTGTAGTGATGGTGAGTGTCGGCAATGTGTTTATTGTTAATATGTACTATGGCCTGTGTACAGACTGTGGTATATGTCATTGTTCTAGCTCCCCTTCTATCTGATGTTACATGCTGCCCCACTGTATGGTACCATTTTACCGTACATGTTTGTAGGGCCATACACACACATGTCCCATACCACAGACAACCATCAGACCAAACTGTGTAGCAGCCCAGTATATGTAGGATCATTCTGTGAGTGGCACATATGAGGATGGTGTAGTACAGATAGTCCATATACTGTACTATTATGCTAGCGTACCATATATGGTTGTGGCTGTGTCCACCTTGGTTGTGGTTATGCACTGTCACACAGGTGTATCCTACCCTGTGCTGTGACATGGCTGTCAAGCCTGCTATATATGCAGGTACTGTACTATGATAACCTTAGGATGTCTGTCAGTAGCCAATGGCACACATGTTATGAGCAGATGTCATCTTCCACACACACCATGTCTGTGAAGACAATCTCAATGACAGTAGCAAAAGTCTATTAATATATCTGCTATACATACCTGACATCCCTTTGCACTATGACTTTGGGACTATAGAGGCTGAGGTAGGGCTACACTCCATGTCCAGGACATATGGTGGAAATATATGGATATGTACCTTTCCAGATAGCCATATATATATATATATATATATATATATATATATATATATATATATATATATATATATATATATATATATATATATGTATGACTCACAAATAACCATATAACAGCAATTGTAAAGTCGAGTCCAAGAGTATGAACTGTAAAGTCAGTATACCTTCTAGGCTGACTACATTTCCTGTTATATAAACAAGTTCATAGTTTATGCTGCCACCAAACAGAGCACTGGCTCTATTGCAACAAGTAATCTTTGCCTCTGCTGCCACCTTATGGACCATAGATGGGATGGCAACAGTACATAACATTGTCAGAACTAGGTTGGGTGCAATAAACCTTCTGAGTTTGCACATACAATAAACATAAATAAATGGGAGCACATCAGGTCACTGAAAGTATCTTCCATAAATGTAAAATGATTGAAGTAAGTTCACTAAAATTACATTCTGCATCAGAGGAGTTTCCCTTTTTACTTCACCACTTTGACACCCTGGAGATGGGCAGTACATACAAGTCTGAAGGTGCAGGGTGTCCCCCTGAAAACAAAACTCTTCTCAGGATGTCCACTGCAGGCAGTTTTGGGGAATGTTTTAAATTGTTTTTACATTCACTGAAACTGCCTTAGGTGAGGCAACATAAATCCAAATAAATCCCACTGCCAGTCAGATGAACATGTGCAAATATTTTAGACAGCAGCACCTGTCTGTCTGTTCATTGCTGTTTGTGTATTGGAAGGATGGCTGACATGAGAACTGTGTCTTAAGTGAAGACTGCAGAGGAAATATTGGTGGTCATGTAACTCAGAATGTGGCAAGAGGGCAGGGATGTGATCTGCTGCCGGGTTTGCACCTTACTTACTCATTTATTATAATGTTACTGGTAAGTCTCTGCAAGGTCTGGGACGTCAGTCTGTGGTAGGATTGCAGTAGTAGCAGTATTGTGAAGTCTCCTCCAAGATTTGTGTTTCAGGACTTTTGATAGGTGTATACATCTGCTTCAAGTTGCATTCCAGTAATCCGGTGCCTTGATCTGTGGCAGGATTGCAATAGTGGCAGTATTTTAAATTCTTCTACAAGATTTGTGCTCCAGTACTATTGATAGTTGCATATACCTGCTTAAAGTTGCATTACAGTGCCTTTCAGGTTTGCTACTGCTTTATTCCTGTACTTTGAGTCTGGCCCACACCTCAAGTCATTAAGCTAAAATTTTCTGAAATTCTAACCACGTTTTGAGCTCTAGTTTTAATTTTTATTCCCCAACTTTCTCACCTTTTTCTTGTTGTGATTTTAAAAGGCTGTGGTTCTGGCTTCTGCCCATTATGGTAATCTGACTACCAAAGTCCCTTTTTCCCCTCTTTCATTGCTATTTTCTGTTGTATAACTTATTTAAGTACTTTCCCACTCATTGTTTTCTATATATCCAGAATACTAAGTGACTACCCAGCAAACAAGTGTCGCACTTCAGTAAACCTCCCTTACTACAAATTGTCTCCTGCTCGTTTTCCCAGAGATCTCATCTGATTGGTGCCCTTGACACACTCTGAGGGGGTTCTTAGTTAATCCTGCTCCATCCTTGTCAGATAATCTATTTATTTTAATGTTTTATACTTCAGTTAACTGTTTAGAGTGCTACTGCTGTATTTTTGCTTTATTTGTTTATTTTGTCTTTCAATCATCCTAGAGATCCCTAATACTTAACATTGTCTTGTCAAGGTAGTTTAAGTTTTGTTATAGCATTATACTCCCAAGCAATCTTTCTTAGTGTTATTACATCAAGAGGTTATCAGTTCTCTGTACAGAGAAAAACAGAAAGCAAAATTTATCTATACAACTTCCTTTAGAGCTGAGACCTGTAAATTAATGTGGCTAAAACAAAGTCATTGTGTGGAGACAGGCCTTGGCAACAAGTCTGCACATTAAACAGCACTACTGTCAATTCTTAGCACAATCTAAGCTAGTGTAGTGCCAAACCCCAGAGACTGCCCAAAGTGACCATGACCCAAATACAGGTCTAGACTACATGAATATGTAATTTCCAAATGTCTTTGTAGATAGCTTGGTAGACATGGACATCCTGAAACAGTATAGCAGTTGTCTCATGTTCACAAACAACCATTTAATCCTTGAAAATCAAACACAGTATGTAAGAGATGCACATACACAATTTCATTGGAGGCAAAAATCTGACATACAACAACACACACACTACAACCACCATACATAGTGTCCACAATATACATAGACCAGCGTATCCTGTGGCACTAAAAAAGCAATCTTCCCAAACCTCACATATCTTATAAATCTATAAACAGTAACACTTATCCTCAGCAGTCTCTAAAGCACTCACCAAAAGCAACATCAAACACCACACATGGACCTACACTCAGTGGAACCCCAAGATCAAAGCCCATAAGGCATGCCAACACATTAACCAGGACTCTTGTCACATGGGCGTCCATTGTACAACATACAGTTGGCCCACTCACCAGACGGAACAAGGAGAAGATAACAGTTAGTTGCTTATCTGGAGCCAGGATCTGCCATGTTATGCATTCATTTAACTCATTACATCACAGATACCATTATGATTCTGTCATTGTACTTGTGGGTGCTAATGACCTGAGATGTACTTCCCTGGACTATATGAAGAGAGGCACTGTTGATCTCTCTGACTATGTGTCTTGGTTAGGAGTGTGCCGTACATTAAGCAGCATTCTGCCTTCACCAAGGATGATGCCACAGTACTCTTGCAGTGTAAGGCTTTAGTGCCTTCCACACATTTAGAACATCAGCTGCACAGGCAGGGACAAAAGGTGGAGTAGTCTTAGTCTATATTAACAAGAAGCATGTTGATCAAACAGTATGATGCTCTGGAATTTATCCATATGCAAATCACTATAGACATAGACCCATACCATATCATAGCAAGCTATAAGTCACCCTGTATGTTCCTAGAATCCCATAGCACATACCTAGACCTTCTGGAGACACTCACCACTAAACCAAATACCCTACTCCTGGCAGACTTTTTCTGCCCCTCTATAGACTAGGAAACATAAACTGCCTCACACTGACAGGTGCAATGATTCCTGGACTTTATTAACACAAATACCCTTGAAAGTACTGTGGTGGTGGTGGTGCTGCGGTAGCATTGTCGCCTCACAGTAAGATGTTGTCCTGTTCGATTCACAGCTAGAGCATCTTTGGTGTGGAGACATGCGTGAATGGGCATGCCTTCATTGAAGGTTGTGCATCAGGGCTGGCAACTCGGCACATAAAAATCTACTGACAATCATTAGCAGACCAGAGTTCCTCTGTGGCGACCCCTAACTGGGAAAAGCTGAAAGACACAACAACAATCCTTGAAAAGATAGTGCGCACACCCACCAGATGTTCAAACATACTGGACCTGGTACTCACCAATATGACAGAGTGCTGCACCTCCTTCCCCAGTGTCACATTCTCAGTAGTGTGGTCAGACCACAAAGCTATCCACCATGAAATAAAAGTTAACTCAGTAACCCCAGCAAATCCTTTAACAGTCAGGAACTATTCCAAAAACAAACTACACCATGTTAAGATATATCAAAATTCTGACTAGTCTGATGTACAAAGCCAAGAAACAAATTATCATGGAAATGATCAACAAAGACAAAGGCAACCTTCATACACTTTCCCCAACCCAGTGTTAGTTTGTCAAGGTAATGTCATGCATACTAAACCTGGTGGACTTCTTTGTGAAGGTCACCAAGGTAAAGGATGAGGGACAAATGACGCATACCACTTACCAGGACCTGGCTAAGGCATTCAGTACAATGCCCCACTCAGGTATAGTTGACAAACTCTCCAAACTAGGCATAAACCCCTACATAACTCACTAGATTGCAAGCTGGCTTACAAACAGGACTGAGGAACTCAGGACTGGTGACACCACCTCCACTAAGAGACTGGTCACCAGTGGAGCACCTAAGGGCTCTGGGCTGAGACTACTCCAATTTGGTATCTACTTCTCAGAGGTAAAGGCTAATGTCAAGGGCCTTTGGCTGACCACATTCACAGATGTCTGCAAATTGGGAGCTATCATAGATTCTGCCATATCATGAACATCTTACAAGAGGGTCTAACACAGACAAATGACTGGACAAAACCTCGGTGTCAAGAAATGCATTATAGTGCCTTTTCAAAAACTGCCAACCAGTTTAATTATTCCATCAATAAGACACTCCTAAGAGCTGACCAAGTAGTTTGGGATCTGGGAACATTTGTAGGCAGTAATCTGGCCTTTGACCAACATTTGGCCAAGGTAAAATCACTCGATGTCACTCAATTTATAAATAAGGGCATGGCACCAGGTCCAAGGAAGTCACCGTGTAACTTTATTCTGCCCTTATCAGACCTATGATTGAGTATGATGCACCATTCAGCATGTACCTGACCGAACATATGCAACAGTTGGAATATCCACAAAGTTATCCTATTAGAAGAATCCAGGGTATAAACATATTGTCCTATATGAATATCCTTAAAGTCCTTTCTCTGTGCTCTGTCTCCTACAAGTTACTGAGAGGCAATATATGCTTTAATTGACCTTTTGTACCTATGCAAAACAAACACCATCAGAACCACTAGATAGAAGGGTTTAAATTTTGCTTGTGGTGTATATAAGACATGTGACATAAAACACAGATATGTGTCCATACCTCTCAACCTCTTAGAACAAGAAATCTGGACAAAGCCACAAATAACAGGGGGACAAAGGCCCAGAAATATGCACAGTTTTTAAATATTGCTCATATAAGCTTAGAAAGTTGATAGAATAGCAAGTTTTGCATTAGCACAGATTTTCTGAAGTGTATGATGCCTTAAAGGCAAATATCCATCAATATTTTCAGACATCAGTCCTCAGTGATTTGGCAGAAAACCACAATTTTATGAGAAGCAGACCAAAGCTATGAGGACATTCTGTGAAAATCTAGACAGTTGAGAGGTATGTATGTACCTCAGAAGATCACCATGACTGGGAACAGGTTCTCCATCCATGTGAAACAGAGTCAATCCCTAACCCTATTTAAGCATAACCTTGGCCAATGGATGGGAAGTCAGAAATTCACCCTAGGTCTAGCTCCCTCTCTGATAGATGGAGGTAGACAGTAATGCCCAAACTAAGATATCCCCCCACCTGACAACCTCTAGAACTTCTTAACTAATATACCCCTTCCTAATAAACACACATGATACAGTGGGACACAGTTGGGTTGAATTGCATAGATAGGCTTATAAAGGCCCTGCTGCTCATTAATCTATGAACCTATGAATAACCATCTCTGTTTGGGAGTATCAATTAACTCCTGAAACGCTATGTGAATGCATGCATTTGTGTGTCACGTGTCACTCCAGACTATCACACATGACATCAAAAACAAACAGAAAAAAAATGAAAAAGATCTATTAAAAGTGAGGAGCTTAGTGGGAGGGGTGTGAACGAAGGCAATTACTGCTGTTACATATGCCAAGTGGTATCCCTCAATGAGACCGTCCACCTCTTTGGAGACCTGTGACTTAAATCATTTCTAATAATGGACCATAGGATTCTATACTCACAGCTAGAAAACATGTCAATAAATAATTTCTAACACAGGCACATATTATAATTGGTCTCCCTATTGAAATGTTGACACTCATAATGCTAAGTACCTACATGCTAAAAAACCACCAAACATGCCCAAGAGTCAATATTGATTATCACTTTTTGTGTTTAAAAATCTTTTTTGCAAGCAAGCCCTCCACACTCTTGAACTTATATACACTAATTCTGAGATCACCATACCTTGGAGAAAAGGGAATATTTCAAGAAATGGCCATCTCAGACTTAGTATATGTTAGATAATTTTTCAGCTATACAGTCACAGCATTACAGGACTCACTAAAGTGGGTCCCAACTTTTTAGTTAACAAATGATTGTCATACCTTTCTGCACTTTATAATTTGTCCATATTAGAGTGGAACTGTTATCAGATAAACACCATCTACTTAACAGACTCTTTATATTTATTTATATTTTTTTAAATCTGCAGCTTCTCCACTACATCGAGCACCTGTATTTTACCAACAGTGAGGGAGAGAAGGTCTGTTTTGATCACAATGGTAACAGCCAGGCTTTGTATGATATCTTGAATTGGCAGGTATCTCCTGATGGAACAATTAGGTTTGTCCAGGTGGGAAGGTTTAATGGAAATGCCCCTCAAGGCCAAGAGCTGATCATCAACGTTAGTGCTATAGCATGGGCTGCAGGACACACACAGGTAGGAATGATTTTCTGTAAATAAACTAGTGACAAACTGTTCAGTGGTAATGACAACTATGATACCTGACTAATGTCCAGTGTACTTATTCCTCTCCATATCATTCACAGTTTAAAATGTGTTTGTTTTCTTTTATTTTTAAATTTGGCAACTAGTTGGGGGGCTGGTCTACTGACATTTTTCAGCCAAACCCAGACTCATGTATGTGCATATAAGCAAACTAACAACTAGAATTTTACAGAAGAGGAGATGAACAGTAAGGCCACTACATACATCAATATTTGCAATGGTCATTCTTAAAACATAATCATTTATTGTACACTAGTTCTAAGTAGGTGCAAACATGAAATATATACATACTGGTTTAGTACAAAGTCTTCCAATCTGTCAAGTCTACTAGAATAACTATCATCCAGCAATGTGTACTCTATGTACAAGTTTCTAATCATCCAGCGATGTGTACCTTATGTACAAATTCATAATCATCTAGCAATGTGTAAATATGTACGATGTTGTAATCATCCAACAATGTGTATGCTATGTATACATTTTTAAACATCCAGCAATGACTTATATGTGCAACTTTTTAATCATCCAGCAATGTGTACCCTATGCACAAATTTATAATCATCCAGCAGTGACTATATATGTGCAACTTTTTAATCATCCAGCAATGTGTACCCTATACACAACATTTATAATCATCCAGCAATGTGTAATCTATGTGCAAATTTATTATCATCCAGCAATATGTACCCTATATACAAATTTAACTTAACCAGCAATTTGTACTCTATGCATACATTTATTATTATTCAACAATGTGTGCCCTATATGCAAATTTATAATCATCTAGCAATGGTACCTTAGTAAAAATGGATACGTGTGCAGAAATATGTACCTTACACACAAGTTTATAATCATCAAGAAATATGTACTCTGTACAGAAATTTGTAGTCATCCATCAATGCATACCCTATACACAAGCTTACCTTAAGTAAAAATGTATAAGCGTGCAGAACTGTGTGCCATATGCAGAAGTTTATAATCATCATGAAATGTTTACTGTGTGCACACATTTATAATTATCCAGCAATGCATACCCTATGCACAAGTTTACACTTATCCACAATGTGAAAATTATGTAAAAATTTGTGATCATCCAGAAATACATGCTCTATGTACAAATTTATAATAATCCAGTAATGTGCACTCCATGTGCCAATTTATAATCATCTAGCAATGTGTTTCCTAAGTACAAATTTCAAAGAATTCAGCAATGTGTACCCTGTATACAAGTTTATAATCATCCAGCAATGTGTACCTTTTGCACAAATTTATAATCATCCAACAATGTATAATCATCCAACAAGGTGTACCCTATACACAAGTTTATAATCATCCAGCAATGTGTAAATTATGTACAAATTTATAATCATCCAGCAATGTGTACCCTATATGCAAATTTATAATAATCCAGCAATGTGTGCTGTATATACAAATTTATAATAATACAGCAATGTATACCCTATGTACAAAATTTTAATTGTCCATCAATTTGCACCCTATGTACACATTTATATTCATCTAGAAATATATACCCTATGTACAATTTTATAAACATTCATCAATGTGCACCATATGTACAAGTTTGTAATTATCCAGCAATGCACATCCTATTTATAATTTCTAATAATCTAGCAATATGTACTCTATATCCCAATTTATAATTGTCTGCAATGTGTACCCTAAGTGTCAATCTATAAGTGTGAGGCAGTGTCTGCCCTGTGTTAAGTTTATAATCATCTAGCAATATGTACCCTAAGTGCACATTTAAATCATCCAGCAATGTGTACCATTTGTACAAATTAATTATTATCTAACAGTGGTACTGTCAGTAGAAATTTATAAGTGTGTAGCAATGTTTACCCTATCCACAAGTTTATAACCATCTAGCAATGTGTAAATTATATATAAATGTATAATCGTCCAGCAGTGCCTTCCTTATATACGCATTTTAATCATCCAGAAATGTGTACTCTATGTACAAATTTATAATCATACAGCAATGTGCACCCTATTTACAAGTTTATAATCATTCAGCAATGTGTACCTTATGTACAAATTTATAATTATCCAACAATGTCCACCATGGTGCAAATTTATAATCATCCAACAATATGTCCCCTATGTACAAATTTATAATCATCCAGCAATCTGTCTCCTATGTACAAATTTATAATTATCCAGCGATGTGTACCCTATGTTCCAATCTATAATAATCCAGAAGGGTGTATCCTATGGACAAGTTTCGAATTATCCACTAATGTGTACCCTATGCACAAGTTCATAATTATCCAGCAATATGGAAATATATACAAATTTCTAATCATGCAAGAATCCATACCCTATGTACAACTTTTCAGTCATCCAGCAATGTGTATCCTATGTACAACTTTTGAATCATCCAGTAATGTGTAGTCTATGTACAGGCATATACTCATCTTGCAATGTTTAATCTTTGTGCAAGTTTATTGTCATCCAGTGAGTGTTTCCTAAGTACAAATTATAAACATCCAGTAATGTGTAATCTATGTACAGGTTTATAATAATCCAGCAATGTGTACCCTATGTACAAATTTATAATCATCCAACAAATTTCTAGTAATCTGGCAATCCCTTGGATTCTCAAAAGCCTGCACAGAGTGCAATATTAGTACAGTAGCTCATGCAGGCAATATGTCTGTTGTGCGATCCAGGAACAGCCAGCAAGGGCATGCACAAGAGCTCAAGCACTAATCTTGCACGTACTAAACCCTGGTATGCAAATCACCTAATTTGCAGGAGACATCCATGCAAATGAGGTGATTTTGCAATCTAGGAAGCTTGCAATAGTCCATGCAAGACTAGTGCAATCTGCAGAAATGTACTTGGTTAGTAACCAAGTACATTTCTGTAAATTTATAATCATCTAGCAATGTGTTTCCTAAGTACAAATTTCTAAGAATTCAGCAATGTGTACCCTGTGTACAAGTTTATAATCATCCAGCAATGTGTACCTTTTGCACAAATTTATAATCATCCAACAATGTATAATCATCCAACAAGGTGTACCCTATACACAAGTTTATAATCATCCAGTAATGTGTAAATTATGTACAAATTTATAATCATCCAGCAATGTGTACCCTATATGCAAATTTATAATAATCCAGCAATGTGTGCTGTATATACAAATTTATAATAATACAGCAATGTATACCCTATGTACAAAATTTTAATTGTCCATCAATTTGCACCCTATGTACACATTTATATTCATCTAGAAATATATACCCTATGTACAATTTTATAAACATTCATCAATGTGCACCATATGTACAAGTTTGTAATTATCCAGCAATGCACATCCTATTTATAATTTCTAATAATCTAGCAATATGTACTCTATATCCCAATTTATAATTGTCTGCAATGTGTACCCTAAGTGTCAATCTATAAGTGTGAGGCAGTGTCTACCCTGTGTTAAGTTTATAATCATCTAGCAATATGTACCCTAAGTGCACATTTAAATCATCCAGCAATGTGTACCATTTGTACAAATTAATTATTATCTAACAGTGGTACTGTCAGTAGAAATTTATAAGTGTGTAGCAATGTTTACCCTATCCACAAGTTTATAACCATCTAGCAATGTGTAAATTATATATAAATGTATAATCGTCCAGCAGTGCCTTCCTTATACGCATTTTAATCATCCAGAAATGTGTACTCTATGTACAAATTTATAATCATACAGCAATGTGCACCCTATTTACAAGTTTATAATCATTCAGCAATGTGTACCTTATGTACAAATTTATAATTATCCAACAATGTCCACCATGGTGCAAATTTATAATCATCCAACAATATGTCCCCTATGTACAAATTTATAATCATCCAGCAATCTGTCTCCTATGTACAAATTTATAATTATCCAGCGATGTGTACCCTATGTTCCAATCTATAATAATCCAGAAGGGTGTATCCTATGGACAAGTTTCGAATTATCCACTAATGTGTACCCTATGCACAAGTTCATAATTATCCAGCAATATGGAAATATATACAAATTTCTAATCATGCAAGAATCCATACCCTATGTACAACTTTTCAGTCATCCAGCAATGTGTATCCTATGTACAACTTTTGAATCATCCAGTAATGTGTAGTCTATGTACAGGCATATACTCATCTTGCAATGTTTAATCTTTGTGCAAGTTTATTGTCATCCAGTGAGTGTTTCCTAAGTACAAATTATAAACATCCAGTAATGTGTAATCTATGTACAGGTTTATAATAATCCAGCAATGTGTACCCTATGTACAAATTTATAATCATCCAACAAATTTCTAGTAATCTGGCAATCCCTTGGATTCTCAAAAGCCTGCACAGAGTGCAATATTAGTACAGTAGCTCATGCAGGCAATATGTCTGTTGTGTGATCCAGGAACAGCCAGCAAGGGCATGCACAAGAGCTCAAGCACTAATCTTGCACGTACTAAACCCTAGTATGCAAATCACCTAATTTGCAGGAGACATCCATGCAAATGAGGTGATTTTGCAATCTAGGAAGCTTGCAATAGTCCATGCAAGACTAGTGCAATCTGCAGAAATGTACTTGGTTAGTAACCAAGTACATTTCTGTAAATTCAAAAACAAAGCTACGACAGCTCCAAATAAAAGCTGCATATTATTGAGGAAGCATGCCAATGGCCAAGTATAAGGCCATTGGCATTGCAAACTGTTAAAAAAATAGAGAAATCAAATTTTAATTTTTTTCGCCGATCTCGGCTGTTTAAACATAGTGGTTGCTAAGGGGGAGGCTCAGTGTGGGACATGCAACTATGCATTAACAGGCAGTCCTATGCAAATGAGGGAAAGGTTAGTGAATCCCAGATTTTCCCAGGATGTGAGGCAGGTCCCAAGAGTGCAAGAGTATAAATAGCTGGGTGCAAGACTAGGATATAGGTGACATCATGGGGGTGTGTGTCAGGCATACTGTAAGCGGATTGGAGACCTGTGGCTCGGGATTGCTCCTAGCTTAGCACAGCTAAGCTAGGGGTGTGTCTAAACCTGCCTAGCACTCTTTACAAAGTGTAAGCGGGTGTGCGCGCTGCACACCAGGTTTTACAGGAAGAAAAAGGAAGTTAAACCAGGAAAAAGCAGCTCTGTGCACATTTGAGCACTCCATTTGTGTGGTGCTCACACGGGCTTAAACAGGGAGGCAATGGGAATGGAAAAAAGCAGTAGGAAAGTAATCAAGGAGAACTAGCTTAGCTGACAGGTGAAATATATCAGAATCAGCCAATTACACAGGCAGCAGCCCAGCACACCACTATAAACTATGCAAACACCTTCCCCCCTTGTTTTTCTCAAAAACTCTGCACCACCAGTGTATACAGACGGGGAAATTTTACAAAATGAAAGCAAGAGAAAAAGTTTAGGGGCTGCTTTTGCTATCATAAACCAGCATGTGAAAAAATCTGAGAGTGGTTAGGATGTGAATGCTGCTGAGCAACCCACAGTGAGGAGACGCAGAAGAGTGTACAGACCCAGGGTAACCTATCAAGGGCTACATAAGCTGGAGATAGTGGAGCCCTATAGGGTGGACAGGGACTTCCTACAGCAAATTGTGGAGCTGTGCCGGCCACACCTGACACACAGAACTAACAGAGGTGAACCCATCCCAGTGGATACCAAGGTATGTGTATGCCTAAGAATACTAGCTACAGGTTCCTTCCAAAGGCCAACTGGGGATATGATGGGGATTTCACAGGCATCAGCATCCAGGGTACTCCACCAGTTCCTGGATACCATGTCAGCACATGACTGTGAGCATGTATATTTCCCCATCACCCATGAGGCGTTGGCCAGCAATATGCATCTCTTCCACCAAATAGCAGGATACCCTGAGGTAGTGGGTGCAATAGACTGCACGCACATGCACATTAAAGCACCACCAGGTGAGCGAGGTAGGGTCTACATCAACCACAAGGGCTTCCCCTCCATCAACTGCCAGGTCATGTGCAATGCCCAGGGCATAATAATGAATGTGTGTGCTGGCTTCCATGGAAGCTACCACGATTCCCACATCTGGCATCTGATGTAGCTCTACCAGACATTTGCCAATGGGGACATCCCACACGGTCACCTAGTGGGGGATGCTGGATATGCACTGGAGCCATGGCTGATGACACCCATCAGAAATGAACAAGATCTCCATAATGACACACACGCACAAACACGAATCATAATAGAGAGTGTGTTTGGGATGCTCAAGTCATGGTTCCGGTGCCTGGACACATCCGGTGGAGCCTTGCAGTTCTCACCAACTACACATACCCAAATTGTCCTTGTATGTGCCATGCTACACAATATGATCCTGTGGAAATAGCTGCAGCAGGAGCAGCATGGGGCAGGGCCACACAGCCCCCCACCAGTGCCAAAGCCTGCACAAGTGCAGAGTGACTCAGAGGAGGAACAACCTGAAACGTGTCCAGTATGCCCTGGCCTTGGCAAAGAGGCAACGCATAGCACATGCACTGACACAGGGAATGACACCTCTCTCCAACTCGCACATACAGTAAAAGGGATGCCAAACATGACACTACCTGTGCTCAACCATGTACAGGGAGTGTACTATGTGCATCTGACATAGGCAGCGCTGCAGCACCACCCTCAATACTGGGACACAAACAAGGTAAGTGACTTACACATGCCAGTTGGGGGGGACCATACCCAACAACAGTCACAGCCAGCATGATACGTGTAGACAAACACAAAGACATGCTGTACTATGGCCTCTGAATGAGCCCCATGGGTAACCCCTACCCCAGGCCTACACAGATAGACTACAGCAGGCCAGCCAGTTGGATGTAAGTTGTGAAGGCTAGGAAGTCAGAAACTAATATGTAGGTAGTGAAAGCTAAGATCTGTAGTACACTGTTATGCCTCTAGCCAGCACGATAGGTAAGACTACAGACTGAATGGTGTACCCAACATACCAGTACAGTCCTAGCAAATGTGTAAAAGTGTAAGGTGTGCCCCACCATCCTATGTACACTTATAGTAACAGTCAGGTGTGCCCCCCCTGTGTAGAAATGTAGAAACAGTCAGGTGCCCCCTCCGCTATGCAGAAATGTAGCAACAGTCAATGCCAAATGACTGATGTATACCCTGCAGACACAGCATGCTACCTGTCGGTGTACAACACAAAGGTCAGCACTGCAGTACAAACCACCTGGACTTGATCTACACATGCAGTATAGATGGCCATACTGGGCATGCTCACACAGAGGAATGAAGGCAATGTCAGTCAACAACATACTGAAAGCGCATAATGGGCATGCTCACACACTTAAACACAAGAAGGCCATGTCATCAAACAACAGTGGACCAGACATATCTGGCAGTTGCAGTTCTCAGTGCAGACACATGTCAGTATGCACCACTCCTGCCTTGCACACACAGTGGATAGGAATACAGACATATATGTAAGGACAACACTCTATAATAAGCCAAAGGTAGATGGACATAGATGTGTTGAAGAGGGTGACCATGACAAGGAGCCATCTGGGCCTGTCCCACCCAACACACAGCCAAAGGGCCCCAAACACATGAGGTGCAGGTGTCACTCACTGCAGATACTAGCCACCAGTATCTGTCAGCATGACGGCGTATTGGAAGTGCTAGCTGTGCAACATAACTGTACAAGGAAGCTGTTACCTAGTAGCTGTATACATGTACCTGAGGCATATGACCCTGTGTGTGCCTGCATGTGGCATGCCAACCCCTACATGAATGGGTTACGGCCCATGCACACACTTCCTTCCCCATAGCAGTATTATGACAAGCCAGCTGAGGTCATCCGATGTGAAATACACCTTTGGGGGAGCTGTAGCTCAGTAATCCCCATGGCATGTCCCATAACTGTGTACTGCTGTACTGATAAACTAGTTAGGTAGTAGTCCTAACCCCAGACTTACCAACTGTGTGAGTGTGTGTATGTGTGCATGTCTCGGTCTCTTCCTGTGTAGAGAGAAATGCTTTCTAGGCTATTTACACTCAGTACAGTTCATATACACAACATTGGCAAGGCTGCAGATTTCACGCACCTAGAAATACACCTCTGGGGAAATCATAGCACAGTAATTTCCATAGTGTGTCTTGTAACCGTGTACTGCTGTAGTGTGATAAGGTAGTTAGGTAGGTATTCTAATCCCAGACCTGGCAACGGAGAGTGTGTGTGTGTGTGTGTGTGTGTGTGTGTGTGTGTGTGTGTGTGTGTGTGTGTGTGTGTGTGTGTGTGTGTGTGTGAGTGTGTCTGACTGCATAGATAGTAATGCCTTTTTAGGCCACTCACACCACATACAATACACATACTCGTGTTTGGCAAGGCTGCTGATATCACTCACCTAGAAATACACCTTTGGGGAAATCATAGCCCAGTAAACACCATAACGCGTCCTGTAACTGTGTACTGCTGTAGTGTGATAAAGTAGTTAAGTAGAAATTCTAACCCCAGATCTGGCAACCGTGTGAATGTGTGTGTGTCTGACTGTGTAGAGAGCATTTTTAGGCCACTCACACCCTGTACAATAAACATACTCGACTTTGGCAAGGCTGCTGATGTCACTCACCTAGAAATACACCTCTGGGGAAATCATAGCCCAATAATCTCTGTAATTGTGTTTTGTAACTGCATACTGCTGTACTGTGATAAAGTAATGAGGTAAGTGTTCTAACCCCCCAACCTGGCAACTGTTGGTGTGTGTGTCTGACAGAGTAGAGAACAATGCATTTTAGACCACTCACACTCTGTACAATTCATATACTCAACTTTGACAAAGCTGCGGATGTCACTCACCTAGCAATAGTGTAGTGGGCAAAGCATTCCCCTTATGAGCATGCATTCCTGGTTCGAGTCCCACTGCAGTGCATTCCATTTCCCTGACAAAGCATGTTATGATCAATATTTACTATAACCTCAGCACTGAAATAAATAGGACATGCTGGAGGGACAGATTCATAACTCAGAGGCTCCCTTCACTCTGGAATAAAATCCCAGTCCAGGTTAGGCAGAGTCCCTCATTGACTCTCTTCAAGAGGAATCTTGATGAGTGGATGGGAGATCATAGGTTTATCCCGGGTATCACTTCTGTGTCACTGTTAGACAGAGGCACAGTATACTAACCTCGAAAAAGGGCATAGCAACATTAATTTAAAATGGGTGGCGAAAGCCAAACACACTCTGGCTAGGCTTATAAGTGCCCTAGGGCAGATAGCCTAGTATGAACCTATGAACCTATGAACCTGGAAATACAACCCTGGGAAAATAATCACCTAGTAATCCCTGTAGCGCGCCCTGTAACAGTGTACTACTGTAGTGAGGTAGGTGTTCTAACCCCAGACTTGGCAACTGTGTGTGTGTGTGTGTGTGTGTGTGTGTGTGTGTGTGTGTGTGTGTGTGTGTGTGTGTGTTACTCACACTCCTTAGAATTCATATACTCAACTTTGGCAAGGCTGCTGATGTCACTCACCTAGACATACACCTGTGGGAAAGTCATAGCCCAGTAATCTCTGTAGGGCATCCTGTAAATGCGTAGTGCTATAGTGTGATTTAGAACTGTGATAGGGTTCCATCTCCACCCATGGCAGTTCTGGATGTTTTGTGTGTGTTACAATGTCTGTGTATAGAGCAATGCATCATAGGCTACTCACTCACAGTACATTTCAAATGCCCTACTTTGCCAATCTTGCTGATGTCATTCTTTGTGAAGTACAACTTTGGGGAAAAAATTATTTCGTAGTCCCTGGGGTGTGGACTATAACAGCTCTATGCTATACTATAATGTAGACCTCAGTCATGGGTTCTCTACCCACACATGTCAGCTAGGGATGTTTTGTGTGCGTGTCGCACTGTCTGGGTAGAGAACAATGCATTTTAGGCTAGTCACTTGCAGTACAGTTGAAATGCCTTATTTTGGTAAACCTACTGATGTCATTCAATGAGAAATTCACCTTTGGGGCAGGATATCTTTAGTGATCCCTGTGATGTGTCCCATAACAGCTCCATGCTGTAATGTGCTATAGACCACGGTCAGGGGTTCTATACCCCCACATGTCAGTTGTGTATGTTTTGTGTGTGTCTCACTGTCTGTGTAGGAATCAATGCATTTTAGGCTAGTCACTTGCAGTACAGTTGAAATGCCCTAATTTGGTAAACCTGCTGATATCATTCAATGTGAAATACACCTTTGGGGAAGACTGTCTCTAGTAATCCCTGTGGTGTGCCCCATGACAGCTCCTTGCTGTAGTGTGATAGAGACCTTGGTCAGGGGTTCTATACCCACACATGTCAGTTGTGGATGCTTTGTGTGTGTCTCACTGTCTGTGTAGGGAGCAATGCATTTGAGGCTAGTCACTTGCAGTACAGTTGAAATTCCCTACTTTGGTAATCCTGCTGATGTCATTCACTGTGAAATACACCTTTGGGAAAATCATACTAGAGTAATGTCCGTGGTGCATACTAATACTGTGTAGTGTAATAAAGAAGTTAGGTAGGGGTTCTCCTCCCAGACATGACAGGTGTGTGTTTGTAACTCATATCCTGCGTAGAGGTGGGCGATGTGGAGGTGGTTTTGCTAATTTATTTTATGGTTGCCCTACTATATATTACAATGTCAACCATACAGGGAAAACAGATGTAAATTAGCTGGGAGGATGGGGTGCAAAGCCATACCCATGCATGTGACATCAAGGCCAGTCAATCCAAGTTAGCAACTCCACTATTACCCAGAGCACACATTCAACCCATGTGTCATATGAACACACATGACTAGGCAGCAACCAATATGTGGGTAGTACACTGCATATTGGTCACTGATAGTAGCTATGTTGTGATAGCAGTGGGCTACAGAGGGAATGTCACCCTGCCCATTTGTCCAATATGCACGTACATGCAGACAGTGCACCTCTACCATGTTCCGCAATGAACACCTGCACCACCTGTGGTGCCTTCACATGTGACTCACAATGGACATACCATGCCTGACAACATGTCCTTTATGAACAAATGACACTGACATCAGGGAATGCTGTTGGCATGCCATCAATGTAGGTGAAGGGTAAATCTGCTGCCCATTACCAGTTCCTGACACAGGTGGGCAAGACTGGCACATTTGATGATAATCTGTACTCACAACATTTGCCAGACACCCCAGGTACAGTTCCACATGTCACATACATGCATGTGGGAGGTGTGCACATCCCAGGCACCATCCATGTCATGGACTAAGGAACACATACATGGCATGTGGTGTACAGCATTGGCCACACACAATAGTAACCCAGGTGACTGGATGGGGGATGCAATACCCACCTGTGTGGACAAATGCAGTAACTAAGGTATACCCATTGCCTACCCTTGTACAGCCTGCTGGCAGAGTTGACCACCACACACCCATGTAGACATGCACCCATGCATGTCAGAACTGGTACCCTGTGTGTTCGTGTGTGTGTGTTATATGGTGCATATGTCTACATCCACACTCACTGCAACCCCCTAGGGCATACTGAAATATGCTGTCTGATGTCTGACATCTCCTCATACTCTTTGCCCATATGACCTCCATATGACCCATGTGGTGCATGTGATACCTGCACATTGATGTGTTGTGGCAATCCCACTAGTGATGAGTTGCACTCCTGGCCCTGCCAAGTGTGTCAATGTGTGTGCATCCCTGTATGATTGTGCCTGTGTTGACGCTGGCACCTGTTCATGAAGATAGGCACGTGTACAACACCTACCATATATCTACTGCATCCCTGTTGCAGATGTCACTCACCCTCACATATATGTTCTGAGTGCTCCATATCAGTTAACCCATGTGGTGCATCCAATAACTTCATCGAACTGTGATAGCACTACATAGTTGTCGGGGGTTTGATACCCTGTGCTGGTAGGTGTGTGACACAAACATGCTTCAGTTTTACTCTCCCACCCCTCCCTGAAATGCATTTGCGTCTGTCTGCCTCCCCCACTCCCTCTCTGATGGATGTGGAGACCCACACATGTTTTACTTAGGCAGCAACATGTGTATTTTAAGTGATGCTCATGATGAGCTGATGGCCTCTGCACAAATTGCAGCCCTCCCCTAGCTGATTGCATGTGGAACAGCTGTGGTAACAGTCCCATAGCCAGTTGCATGGAAATGCACTCCAGTACCTAGGAACATCATGGTGGTGTTGGCCCTTTTATGTCACTGTGAGCAGGAACTAGATCTGTCCTTTGGCAAACCGCATCTCAGATGGCTTGGGGATTTACCTCTAACAACATACACTGTGGAAAGAGGGCAACAAACAGGAGGGGGATGTGCCTGACCTGACTACAGACTGTAAGTGCTGCTATACTTCATTTGGAGTAATGTTGGTTTAACAGTGTTTGTCTGGATATGCCTGTCATACATGTAGTAATACTTGCCATGTCAGTTCCATGTATATGAGGAATCCCCATCATCTGCAGACTGGGCAGTGTTGTGCCTATGGTTTCATGTGTTAGCCACAGTTCATCTCTCTGTGGAATGCAGATGGTAGTGTGAGGATTGCAGTCTGTAGATGGTGAAGGCCATGACAGTTACTGACTTCATATCCCTCATAGGACATATTTTGCAACAAACACCGTTACAATGGAAAATATACAAGGTTATCACAGCAACATGTCTATACTGGTCCTGTGTATGTGCTGTCAGCCACACCATTGTCAATGTTTGTACATATGGCGTGCATGAAGTGGTGCATATGTGCTGTATGCCATAAATACTGTCATCATATCTGATAACAAGCCAGTGATATATCAGATTGCTACACACATCATGTACAGTAGGGGACATATTTCATGACATAAGCTGGCCATTCTGTGGATGTTTGTACAGTACTGAGGTCTGTGTAGTTATGGTGAATGTTGGCAGTGTGTGTATTGTTAATATGTACCTTAGCCTGTGTACAGACAGTGGTAGATGTAATTGTCCTAGCTCCCATTGTATCAGATGTTACATGCTGCCCCACTGTATGGTGCCGTTTTGCCATACATGTTTGTAGGGGCATACACACACATGTCCCATACCACAGACAGCCATCAGGCCAGACTGTGTAGCAGCCCAGTAAATGTAGGGACATTATTTAAGTGGCACATATGAGGATGGTGTAGAACAGATAGTCCATATACTGTAATATTATGATAGTTTACCATATGTGGCTGTGTTCACATTGGTTGTGGTTATGCACTGTCACACTGGTGTATCTTACCCTGTGCTGTGACATGGTTGTTGAGCCTGCTATATATGCAGGTACATGTGCATTCCCCCATATGAGATGTAGGCCACTGTTGAACCAGTCTGCCTGTAGCCTGCACAATGCATTGTTACATGCCTAGCAGCTTAGTGTACTTAACCAGTGGGATGTCTTGTGCAGATACTTGCCAGATGTACTGCTGCCAGGCCTCCCTTAAATGTCATGTATGTCAAACAGAGCAGTGGGATGTTGTACAGATGTATGTCAATATCTAGTGGGTAGTATGTGTCCATGGCACCCCTGTACCAACAGTTATGTGTCAGGCCAGACAGGAGTGTGTGAATCCAACACCTATGGTGCCAAATGTATACCAGTCACTATGTGTTATACCCATCTATATGGCTGTCTACATCCTTATTGTCAGGCCTGGTACACATGTGGTGCACTAACGGAATATGTGTATACCTCTGGACTGTACAGGGTGTGTCCGAAGTTCCATATATAGTGGCCAATATCTCTGCTGCATTCCACAGTGGCATTACATGCTATCAGTGGTACTTTACAATGATTTCCTTAGGATGTCTATCAGTAGCCAATGGCACACATGTTATAAGCAGATTTCAGCATCCACACGCAACATGTCTGTGAAGACAATCCCAATGACCGTAGCAACAGTCTAGTAATATACCTGCTATACATACCTGACATACCCTTGCACTACGACATTGGGAATGTAGGGGCTGGGGTATGGCTACACTCCATGTCCAGGACATATGGTGGAAATATATGGATATGTACCTTTCCAGATAGCCATATATACATGTGTACTACATTGAATTACCACTGTCATGCAGCCACCCACTATAAATCCCCACAGCATGTGGCCATGGTCCTTTCACATTTCCTGTGTGATGGACATCTGTCCTGTGTGTGGGCATCAGTGATACAGGCAGCAGGTAGTAATACCTCTGACAGGAGAACATGCACACTCAGAGCGGACACATATTTGTAGGAGGTTCAGGAACTACAGACAGACTGTGGGTAGAGTTGTGTAATGCTTTGCATAGTACTGGTGTTACAGGGTGTGTGTGTGTGTGTGTGTGTGTGTACATACTAGTGTACCTTGGAACACAGTCTGTCTGCATAGCTCACTACTGTGGGACTAACCTCTCGCTGGGCAGAGGTATGCCTATCATGTGTTGTCCATCCACCGCACAAGCCCTGTGTCAGATATGACACTGGCAGTGTGTTTGTTGTGTGCTATCAGTACATGGCTACATCCATGTCTATATCCGACCTCAATTCCCTGACTAAGGTATGTTGCAGACTATCCTGTAACACCAGCACCTTGCTTAGTGTATGGCAACAGTGTTCCACGTATATGCCTGTGTTCCAGCCTCTGTCTCCCATCTACATACCAAGCTTTGTACATATGTCATGCTGCTGAGGGTTGTTCTGTAGTGGGCTGTGAGTATATCACACTGCCATTGCTGCCATTAGTACACTGCTGTTGTATCCCCTGCACATACACTGGGGATGGAGCCATATATGTGTGGGCATTACCTACACAACAAATGTGCACTGCAGAGGCCAGTGTATGTAACAGTGATATATGGTCTTGTATTATTGAGTCCAGGTGGGGAGCACCATAAATGACCTAGGCTGTTACAAATGTAGGGGTATCAGGAGTGAGCTGACACAAGGTATGTGGATGTACAATACCGTATACTCCACCTATATTCCAATTACTTACATGACTTGGGGTACTGCAAGCCTACTACCTCCTGCAATACAGACTGTTCTGTGTGTTATGCCTTGTTATGTTCCGGGTGCAACCCATTTGATCACAAAATGTCTTTACCTCCAACAGAGTTTGTACAAAGTGTAGACAGAGGCTGCTGAACTACACACCTGCAATACATACTGTTGATTGTGTGGTATGCTGCGGCCCAGTCTGTCAGCACTATTGTACATTCTGAAGGGCTGGCTTGAACTGCAACAATTGTGAACCTTGCCAGACTACTGTATAAGTGTAACTGTTTCACAGTTGCCATACCTCATTTATATGGTTGACAGTATTTGAACAGCTATATGATATGGCATATAGGACCATTATGGTACACAATTAAAGGAGTCCCATTTCTGCATACCTGTGTGTGGTGTCTTTCCTATGACCTTTCTATGGGTATATCTTGCAGGCAATGATTGACATTAGTATCATTAGCCCATACAGTGTCCAGTTGTTCAGGTGTTAACTGTAGGCATACTGGCTGTTCCATATTGGGTGCACCTCCTACATACGTATCTTACTGTATATATATATGTGTGTGTATGTGTAATCACATGTGTGTGTATATATATATATATATATATATATATATATATATATATATGTATATCTGTATCAGCATATATGTATATGTGTATCTGTATCCTGGGGACATTGACAGCTTTCACATATTACATGTCCTGTAGGAGGCAGACTGTATTTGGTAGTGTATTGCAGGGTGAAGTTGTTTGGCTGTGGGGGATGCCAATTCATACAAGACGTATAGTGTGTGGGGCCTCTCAACCCCATTAATGGTGCATGTGGACATATGTGCATTTGTTAATCTGCAATTGCTATCTACAGATATATGGCCATATATACCTGTATAGCTATATTTATCTGCTAACAGATATATATTGATATGCACATAGATAGTGATATATATGTATATAGAGTTAGTAAAACAATATCTATATTTGAATACATGTGTATCTATACATATATGGGTATGTTGTATCGGTTAAGGTTGCACTATAGTTATACACGCAGACATCTAGATGTTGGCATACATTCTCTGCACTGTTGCATGACAGGACTGGCTGATATGCTTCTGAAGCATTGAATATCTGTGTATCTGTTATGGCTTAGTGGTACATCGGTTTGTTTAGGGTGTGGAGGGTCCTTGGTTTGAGTCTTGCCAGAGTTGTTTAATTTGTTGCTGGCCAGAACATGGCCCATTGGATAGAGAGTGGTTAAGGCACCGTAAAGCAGTTGTAAGCAGGTTTGTGTGTTCTGCCCAGCAACAAAATAAACAAGTCTTGCAAGGTTCATAATCAGGACCCTGCACATCATACGCAAAGTGATTTACCATTAAGCCATGGCAGATACCTCTCTGTTCAAAAAACATATCAAAGAACATCTTAAAGCTCAATGGCTATGTCCTTGTACTAATCCCGACTGAAAGTATGTCTCCTCACATCTAATTTTTCTACCCATCCCCCTTCTGAGCTCCTAACTTACACTTTCTATTGTTGAGTTACATCTTAAAAGTATGCCTCCTAGTAGTCTAACTTCAGTATTATGTTTTTATTTTTAATTTGTTGAACTCATCTTATAAGTATTTAGATTTTATTTTGCAATTTCTCTTTTTTACCTTTTATATTTTTATTCAAAATAATTTTTTTTTTCTGATATATCATTGTTTGTTTTGCCTGTACGGGAGCTTTTCTCCCCGGGCCTCTACTGTAAACGGATATATATCCAGTTGGACTAGCCCGGTCAACAAATGTAAAATAAATAAAATAAAATAAAATAAAATAAAATAAATATGCATAATCGTAATGTTTACACATACACATCATCCAGCCCAGGTATACAACACTACAGGGAATGTATTCCACCATGTAGATGTATTTGTGTGTGTATATATATTCATCATTGAATGGATATAACATACCTATATGTGTAGATATAGGTATAGACATATCTATATGCATATACATATATATATATATATATATATATATATATATATATATATATATATATATATATATATATTTATATATATATATATATATATATATATATATATATATATATATATATATATATATATATATATATATATATATATCAGCATATATATGACTAACCTTTCAAAGGGAGAAATCCATGTGTTCAGAAGCTGGTAGGTCTAAAGTATGTTCTCAACATTGCACAATCCTGCAATACATGCATCAAATATGCAATGTGCGAATGTCACTATGCATTCGCTCATTGCAGATTAGGCAATTTGGTTGCGGATGCCACTATAATGGGGATGGGGTTTAATTGCCTATCCCCCACTGTAGTGCACAGTAGGAGTTCATATATCACAGTAGGGGGGTTGTGGGGGGCCCAGCCCCCCAGAGGGGGGGTGCAGAGAGTCATGCCCCCCACCATTACAATATGTATTCCAACTTGCAGTTCGAGTGTCAGTGAAGGTGCCTTTAGAACTGCAGTTCTTTTAACTGTGGTGCAGTAAGTAATGATGGGTTCGTCCTTTTGGTTTGCAGAAAGGGCCGTTCGAAGGACTGATTGTCCCCCTGTCAAAGGTGAACACATATATATCAATATAGGCATATATGGACATACATCTGTAGATGGAACTGGGAACGTAACCACAACATATATGTCCACATGCACCATTGATGGGTTTGAGAGACCCAAACAACATACATCTGGCATGGATAGGTATTCCACCCCCCAGCCAAATACGTCTGGCCTGCAATACAATACAAACCTTAGCAGATCGCATAAGCAGGACCCTACACAATAAGGGCAGTACATGTTAACAGTACTCCATCCCACCTGTAGGATGTAAGGCTAGCATTACTAACATATCATGCAGTACAGTCAAGTGACATGTCATGCTTGGGGAAACCCTGGGCAGGAGCAGTAAGTAGCTGGGATCCCTCATATAATCCAATAGCCCTACACCTGGCAATGATTTCACCAATGTTGGCAAGGACATACACAAACTCAGCATGTCAGCTGGGAACTACCACCCGGTAGCCTGATGACCATGGTCTGCAGGGACATGGAACACACCAACAATGAACCCATGGCCATCAACATATGGGACCCCACCAATATTGGACATGTCAAAGGCAGAGAATACAACCTGAACCTGGTATAGCTCCTTAACCCAATCATGACAGGTGTAGATGAGGGTTAGGAGGTGCACTATGCCTATGTAGATCATAGCAGACTTTTGTACACCATCCCACTTGTAGGAATGTGTGTAGTTGTTACTGGATCTACCTCTATTCACAGGATGTTTCAACCAGGACTGCTTGGCATATGCCAACATACCACAGGTGCCATCCTGTGGGCATACAGTCCTTCACAGGTCATAGATGTGTCAATGCCCTCCTCCACACTGTTGAGGTGTGCAGCACTACTGGGGTTGCTATAACTCACTGGGTGTGGCTGTTGTGGACTCGACTGCCATAACTGCAGTTACTGTTGCATCTATCCCCCACCATAGCTGTCTGTAATACTGTACAGTGTATGTCATCAGGATGTTAGTTGTCTACACCATTTACAGTAGTTGAGCGCCTCACACCCTCCTAAGGGTAGGGATATGCCACCGGCATTGGCACAAACATGTTACTTATGTGTGGATTGCAGTAGAATGGGGAGAAGGACATACACCCTGCTGTTAGCATGTTCAATGTCATCCACATTGCAGACTGCATATATAGCACTGTGTGGTTGTGCCTATGCTGCCTTGGTGGGATTACATGTGCAACAGATGTGTTACCTGCACAGTGATATACCTCCATGTGTACAGTCCTGTACCTGTACTGCATCCTAACCAAAGGCACTGTGTGTTGCACCCAGCCATGGCATGTGCACCACCCACTACACTTACTGGTGTCCACTGTAGAAGGCCTGCTGACACCACTACACCCATCAGCCATGTGGCACATGTACAAACACAACACAATCTGAACAGATACTGGTGACAATAATGCAACATTGTTAATTAAAGCTATGATGCATCATGGCTGCACAGCTACACCTTCCAAGATATTATCATTTCACTTTACTTCTGACAACATGCTACACATCATTCCATTGCTACACTGTTGTACAGTCACCCTGTGCATCAGAACCATGTTAGCATGTCCCTGCATCAATGTTACAGATGTCAGGCAGTGGCACAGGTATCATCATATGCGCAGGGTGTGTTGTTGGTTTGCCAGAGGTCTAGGCTGAGCCATACATTTGGCAACATGTGTGTGTGTGGCACTGTGTGTGTGTGTGAGGGGGCTGAGTATTGTTATGGGCCACTGGTGATGTGTGCGCAGGTATGTGGTTTCCCTAGCTTCGTTGTTTATGTGTGTGTGTCTGCATGCACACAGTTCCTCCATGTGGCTGCCCTATAAAGGGAATTGTGGGACAGCTGCAGACTGTACCTGGCAGGGTTTGCAGTTCACCATCTCTGGCCATGGACATGAGACCTGTGCCTGACAGGGGTGCTACAGGCATTAAGCTACAGAGCCAGACTGAGTACTGTCCCCTGAGTTTGACAGACATCCACTGGATTCAGGTCCCATCTGGGACTAGCAAGGGTCACATGCAAGTGGTCTGCTATTACGGGTTGTGGACAGCCCCCCTCCACAGTGCTGGGGCTGATACTGCCACTACAGGAGCGGCTGTGACTGTTTGGACATCCACGGTGACCTCCAGCTGCTGGTGTTGCTGGCATACATCCACATGGCCGTTGCAACCATCCCACCCTGTCCTGATGCATGGACATGACATTTTAGATGAGTTCCAATGTCTCACTCTACTGTCTATCCATGAAATCTGTGTAATTACGGATGGCACCTGCTAGGTCATGGATGCTGTCAGTTACAGAGGTGTGATGAGCTCTCTGTGCCCTTAGACCCTGCCCGGTGTACCGTTACATCTATGCCTGTGCCTCCATGACAGTCTGAAACATGCATGTGGTTGAAATAGATTTTGCACGTCTGACAGGGGCATGATGATCAGCAGTGCTCCTATGAAGTACCCCTGCACATCTGCCTATGTGATACCCCACCAGACATCTGGCGATGGCTGCTGTGTCCTGAAACACGTGCCATAGATACCACACTGTCCTGGCCCATGCCAACCGTAGGCTGTCCCTCAGCTAGGACCAATGGTGATGAGGTGTGTAGAGGCAGTGTGACTGTGTACGTGGATGGTGTGGATCCATGTGGGTTGTCAATTGATGACCCAGCTGCAGCCCTTAATGACCCTTCCTGTGCCTCAACATACCTATCTTCATGGTCACTGTCTGTATCAGTGACATCAGATTCCCTGTGGGGGGGACCCAGCCCCACCTCATCACATGTGAGGGGAAAACAGGGAACAGACTGTAAGACCTATACAACACCACTAAACAGTAAATACACACACACACACACACCCACACACATGTGTGCAGACATGGCCACACTCACAGACACACAGACATGCAGTCAACATACATGGCAACCCATACACTACACCAGAAAGCACCTATAGAAACCTCCTGCAACCCCATAACGCACACAATAGCAGGCGATGGTACAGTACAGTATCACACACATACCTGTAATTACACACATGTCAGCATGCAGGACATGTGGGGCTGAACAGCATGCAGTGCAACTATAGTCAATCCCTGTTACCAACATTATACATGGCTGTGATGCATGGCTTCTGTTTGTAGGTGATGGCCCTCCCCTTGGGACACACTGCACCCATGTCCAGAGCATTGCTGTGTATTTGTTCAGCACCCTGGCATGTACTGTGCACCATATCTCATGGGTGTACACACCATTGCAGGATGTGTCTCTGTGTGTCAGGTGTGTTTCTGCTGCTGCTCACAGCCTCTGTGTGTTCCTGGATCACATGTGGACATGTGTTTACTGACTGCTTGATGTGTATTCAAATATGTCATCATCAGTGGTGCATGTATGAGTGGTAGATTACCATTAGACCAACCACAGAGACAATGTACTGTACCTGTGGTGAGCGTAGAGACCATTATTGACCATGATTGGGCCCTGGCTGATGTTGCCTGTGGTACACATAGGTTCATAGGTGAGTACTGGTCTATTGGTCCTGGGGCCTACGTAAGACCAGAATGCTGTCTTGTTTGTCACCCAACCAGACCTACATACCTATATGAGTCTAATACCCTTCACCAACAAATATATCCCACTATCCCATACAATTGCAATGTGTTTCCAACATGGGTTACACACCTCACTCAACACTCCATCTTGCAGCCATGTACTGGTGTGTAGGTATGTTGTGTATTGATGTGTGATGTTCTCTCACACATGTCATGGCAGGGGAAATGTATTGACAAGTATAAATATATATATATATATATATATATATATATATATATATATATATATATATATATATATAGATATATATATATATATATACATATATATATATATATATATATATATATATATATGTGTGTAGAAATATATATATATATATATATATATATATATATATATATATATATATATTATCTCTCTCTCTCTCTGTGTATATATATATATATATATATATATATATATATATATATATATATATATATATATATATATATATATATATATATATATATATATATATATATATATATATATGTCTACTACGGATCAAATTACAGTATTTCAAAATCCAGTAGTAGATGCCCACTCATGAAAGTGCACTTCACTGAAAGTGCACTTTCGCGAACACTAGAACGAATGGGCAATGTCCTCCACTGTGATGCGCTAGTCACTGACCTTAGGGTTAGAGCTTGGGTTAAGGATATTGGATAGCCCTACTAAGGTCCATGACTACCGCAGCACAGTGAAGGACATAGTTCCATGACTACTGCACCGTGGAGGGCATACTATTTCCCCCACTGTGGTGCAGTAGTCATGGACCTTAGAGTAATGGCATGGGTTAAGGTTAATGGATAACCCTACTAGCTATCCACTATCCTTAACCCAATTTTTAACCCTAAGGTCCGTAACCATTCGCTCAAGTGCACTTTCGGTGAAGTGCACTTTCGCGTTAGTGGGCATCTACTAGTGTAATTTCGATCTCTGGCAGTAGACCCATATATATATATATATATATATATATATATATATATATATATATATATGTTGAGATACACACACACACATATACCTGTTTGTATAAATATATATATATATATATATATATATATATATATATATATATATATATATTTATATGTATATATACATATGTGCATATATGTGTAGATATAATTTTGTGTTGTTTATATACCTATATAAATGTATAACTGTCTGAGGTTCTGTACACATATACAGCTATGAATATGTATCACACATATATGTATCTGTATGTGGGGTGCATACGAAGATCTGTACCACACTCATGTACCCTCTTTACTTCACAGCTGAACTGTTTAGCCTTGCTGCAACACAGACAGGTGTCACATGTGAACACAAACTAACATTAGGGGGTTATATATGGTGACAAACTTTAGATAAGCATATTATACTGCTATGGTGGTTGGGCATGCTATGCTACACTTTAGCATGACTGTCCTGCAGGTGGTGTGGTCTCTCACTCATGTATCTATCATGACAGTATTAATACCCCCACCAGCCATTGGCCACAGTAATTTACAGAACACAGATATCATGGGTCACATCTTTGCCATTCACTGCTGGTCTGCACATTTGACAGGTATGTGCCACTGCCCAAAGGGACTGATACTATTGTCCAGTGCAGTTGCTGAGCACAACATCATTACAGCAACAAGTACTGATGTCATGTATACATCCTTTCACAGTATACATCCTATTATTCCATGGCATATACTACATGTCAGTAAATGCATATCTGTTTCACATAACTGTTATGTTTTTTCCTCTGTAACACAGCCCTGAGCTTTGTGAACTTTCCTGAAGGTTTTCTCTCTCTCTCTCTCTCTTTCAGTCTCTCCAGTAGAGTGATTGAGCTGGTTTGAATAGATTGCAGCATGCTTTTGTTGGTATTGCTCATGATCAGGTGGTGGCCTCTGTACCAGTCAGTGTCCAACAGTTGCTAATTGCATGCAGCTTGCTGTGTAGTACTTCAGATAACCACTGTCATGGCAACCCTGTACTATAAATTGCTGCCTTCTGTGGGCATTGTCCCTTCACCTTTACAGTATGGATGACATACTTCCTGTGTGCGGACATCAGTGTTACAGACAGCAGGTAGCAATACCTCTTACAGCAGAACTTGCAGACACAGGCCAAATACACATTTGGGTAAGGTTCCAGACCTACAGACAGAGTGATTAGTGTTGTGTGCAATGTATCTTGCTGTTCTTACAGGGTTTCTGTGTACATGGTACTTTTTCATGGAATGCCCGTCTGCATAGCTCTCAACTGTGGGCCTATCCGCATGATACCGGGGGATTGGCTGTTAGCTTTTTTCTGTGCACCACACAGGTATTGTCCCAAATATATTTGTGGCATTCTGTCTGTTGAGTGCTATCAGTACATGGCTACATCCATTTGTATTTCAATGTCGTATCCCTGCATAAGGGTATGCTGCAATGAATCCTGTAACACCAGCAATTTCCAGGGTGTGTAACAGCAATAATGCAAATATGGCCCTATGTTCCTGCCTCTGTCTTCCACATATATGCCAGTCTTTTTTCTGATGTGATACAGGAAGGGTTGTTAGGTAATGGCCTATCATTATTTACCGCTAGTGTTACTGCTGTCATCCCAGTTATGTCATGGACTCCCACACTAACTGTTGTGCCATGTCCATATATATGGGGGCAACAGCTGGAGAACACATATGTGCCCTTGTACATTCCTGAGGTAAGTGTGTGGTACACAGTGTTCCTTGTACAGCCTTTTATGGGGGGGGGGGTACTAAGCCATTAACTTAGGCTATGGCACCTTTTCAGTGACATAACTGTTATAACTGTTAAGAAGAGGGTCATTCAGTGTGATAGTGAGATGTTAGGTTAAGCAATGCTAATGTACAAGATACGGTGACATTAAAACAATTGCTACTTTTCCCCCTAGGGCTTGACTACAGGGTGTAATTGGAGGCTGCTGAACTACATCTGTAATTGTTGATTGTTACGTATCCTGAAGGCAAATCCTGTTCCTAATGTTGTACTAACTGAAGGCCTTGGCCTGGAGAGCATAGCATGGTATATATACACATTGCTTGCATCTACTGTTTTGTGTGGGCCTTGCATTCATAACTGATTACATATTTCAAACTTTATGTGGTGTCAGTACTGGCATACATTATTGTATAGTACACGAATAAAGGTTATCTATGTATGCATACCTGTGTGCTGTGTCATGTCCTTTGAATTGTGGGTGGGTATATGTTTAATGTCAGTATTCTCATTTGTGGGAATGGTTGCCACATATTTGACAGGTGCCAGTTGAAGGGCTTGCGGCTGAGGGTTATACTTTGCACCCAGTACTTCCACACTACTTCTACATATCTATGGCTACTGATACCTTTTGTGTGTGTGTGTGTATATGTATGTACCTATATATATAAATATATATATATATATATATATATATATATATATAATTATTTGTGAGTCATACATTAATATATATATAACAATTGGTTAAGCTTCTGGTGTCATTCTAAGGGGATCCAGTATCTGTCTGCTTGGGATGACCTGGTCTACAGACCACGATGCTTTGCCATGGATGGCCTGCACCTGCCGCCCCTGGGATTCCGGATACTGGCTAAGGCTCTTGCTGCCCCTATAGTGCCTTTTTAGGTAGGGTTCAAATAACAAATTTACCACCATAGCAGGAACAGGCAAACAAAAACTGAAGGTAATGCTACTCTATGCTAGAAGTCTAAATCTCAAAATGCACTCATTTGAGGCACTCCTTAAAATGGAGAACATCAATATCTGTGCAGTGACTGAGACCTGGTTCAAGGCTCCAGAGAGCACCCCTGCACTACCAGGCTATAACTCATACCACACTTTTTGGCCATGTAACCTGGACCAAAACACCAACGGCGGAGGTTTGTCCATATTCCTTAAGGATATCCACACCTCCAGGCTAGTTGCTCAGCATAATGCAGCCGAGGTTATACAAGTGCAACTAACTCTGGGCAAAACTGCAATCCAAATTGTAGCTTGCTACAGATCCACCACCATGCCCCAGGGTTCCCACTCTTCTTTTCTTGACGTACTGGAAAATATTAGGGTTCAACCAAACACCCCAATAATGGGCAACTTCAACTACCCCACCATTAACTGGGAAAACTATTCGTGCACCAACTCCTTAGCTCAATGCTTTCTGGAATTCATAAACTCCAATGCCCTAGATCAACTTATCCACACCCCCACCAGGGGCAACGATATCCTAGACCTAGTCATTACCAACATGAGTGACCAGTGTTCCACACCTGAAGTCAACTTCTCGTTGGTCCGATCCAACCATAAGCTTATCACCCTTGATATCCACATCCTGCCCCCACCCCCCATTAAGGAAACCACAGTAAAATCTTTCTCCAAAGCCAACTTCATCCTTCTTAAGACAGAAGTGATGAACTTCATGACACCCGTGCAGATGGACAATACAGTTACATCTGCTGAATCCTTCACAAATGCACTCTATAAGCACTTACATGAGTGCATGGATTGTGCTATCCCAAACAGAACCAAGATGCTATCCTCCAAAAAAGGAAGCCAATCTGGTGGTCCCCTGCCATAAACAAACTGTACAACAGAAGGAAGAAACTGTTGCAAAGAGTAAAATCCCATGAGTGGAGGAGCCTCAGCAAGAAGCTGAGATCCCTCATAAGATCCTCCAAAGCTAGCTATGAAAATAAAATCACCACTAAATCCAAGGACAACCACAAGGCATTCTATGGCTATGTCAAGAATCTAGATGTCAACACACAGATCTGCTCTGAGTTACAGCACAATGGCACGGAAATTACAGAACCAACTGATATTGTCAACATCCTGGCCTATAGGTTCAGTGCTAACTTTACCCTCTCTCACCCCATAAAGGACCCATATCTAAACAGGAAGAATGCAGAGCCCTGTAATCACAACTACACAGGTAAAAGCTGCACTCTCTAAAGCCAAAAACACAACATCTATGGGACCAGACAACATCCTAGGCTTCATTTTACATGAACTTCTGAACCAACTGGCTCTCCACCTAAGCACCATGTTCTATCATAGCCTCACATTAGGCTTTGTGCCCATTGAATGGTGCACAGCAACAGTTATCCCACTCCACAAAGGGGGAGCCAACACTGATCCCAGGAACTATCGACCTATTAGCCTGATGAGCCTGGTCTGCAAGGCCATGGAATGTATCATCATGGAAATCATAAACAAAGATGTTAGTAACCTCCAAACTCTAGATCCCACGCATTTCAGGTTTGTGAAACGCAGATCATGCCTCCTGAACCTGATCGACTTTGAGGCAGTCACCAAAGCCGTGGATGAGGGTGGTTTACACAGCCTATCTTGACCTCGCCAAGGCTTTTGACACCATCCGCATTCTGGAATTATAGCTAAACTCACTAAACTAGGTATAAAGCCCTATGTCACAAGATGGGCTGCCAACTGGCTCACTGACAGAACCCACACTGTAAAGTTGCAGACTCCAAATCTGACCTCAAGGCAGTGACAAGTGGAGTGCCACAGGGTTCCGCCCCTGGATCTCTCCTGTTTGCTATCTACTTTTGAAGTACAGGCTAACACAGAAGGCCTCTGGCTGATGAAGTACACAGATGACTGCAAACTAGCAGCCATAGTCAAGTCCCCAAATGATATGGACATCCTACAGAAGGGCCTCACTGAGACAGATCCCTGGAGTCAGAGCCATGGCCTCAAGCTCAATGCCAAAAGTGCAGTGTCATCCCTTGGTAAAAACTCTGTACCCATGAACTACCACATAGGCAGCAATCTACTTAACACCGAATCGTGATAAGAGACCTTGGGACCCAGGTGGACAGTAGTCTTCTTTGATAGTCGCATCACCACAGTAGTCAGGAAGTCCTTCTACATGGCACACCTCATCATAAAAGGGTTCTCATCCAGGAAAAAAGAGGTAATTTTTCCCCCGCCACTCATTAGACCCATTATGGAGTACAATGCCCCTTTGAATGTACCTCACAAGACATCTGCAGCAGCTGGAAAGGCCACAGTACTTCACAAAGAGGATTACTGGCCTCAAACAAATGCCCTACACTGACCGCCTCAAAAAAACTCCATAGCATATTGCCTACTCTGAGGTGATCTCTGCCTAACATATAAAGCTATGTCAAACCCAGAGCTGTTGGACATGCTACACCTAAATAAATCCCAATCCCTCCAAGCTACATGCTCTAGGGACCTAAACCTTGTCACCACAATAAACAGGACATGCTGGAGGTATAGATTCCTGTCCCAGAGACTTCCTATACTGGAACAAGCTACCCATCTATGTCAAGCAAAGTTCTTCATTAGCACTCTTCAAGAAAAATCTTGATGAATGGATGGGAAATAGGAAATACACCCCAGGGATCACTTCTGTGTCTCTGCTGGACAGTGGCACAGGAAAATAACTTTCTTGGGTGGCATAAGCTATGGTACCTTGCTGGCTAGGCTTATGTAGGCCCTGGGCCAATAGCCTAGTACCTACCTATGAACCTATGAACATATCTACATATAGCTGTCTATCTGTCTACATTTACAGATATATATCTATCCATATGTCCATGCATGTTCTGCTCATATTTTGGCCTGTTCCTCATTCACATGGCAATTGTCATGGATGATCGCAGCATTGAAGTCAGTAACTAGTGGTAACACTTTTGTGTTTAGGACTTCATCTCCTTCTACATATATGTTCTAATATTTATAACTGTGTAACTAGCAACATTTTAAGTGTATCAGAGCATTAGTTGACATATATCCCTATTTGTACCCACAGTGTGGCATACTTTGTCCAGACTTCTTGCATTAACAGGTTATGTGGTGCGATAATAATACATTTCCTCTACTGTTGACTGATTGTGCTGCATGATATGTTTAAGAAAACTTTAGGTTATGTATATCCACCATGGTTTAGTGGTAAATTACTTTGTGTATGGAGTGCAGGGTCCTGGGTTTGAGCTTTGGAGACAGTTGATTTTGTTGCTGAGGAGAACAAGGGACATTGGCACAGAGTGATCGAGGCACTTTTAAGTAGTTGTAAGCAAGTTTGTGTGGTTTGCGTGGAGCTAAGCAATGCCTACATGGGTTAAGCAATTCAGCAGCTAACTGAGTATAAGAAACTGTAACCAGGCGTTAGCAGTGCATACCAGCACACAAACCCACACAAACCCGCACACAACTGCTTTAAAGTGCCTTAATCACTCTGTATGCATTGTCCCTTGTTCGGCCTAGCAACAAAATAAACAACCTCTGCTAGACTAGAACCCAGAGCATGCACACTATAGACAAAGTGATTTACTTCTAAGCCATTTCAGATATACATAGCCCTGCTGTATTCACAAACATAACACCCAGATCATTCATTCAATGATACAGAGAACGTATTCCAACATGTAGATATATGTGTGTGTGAAAATATATTAATGTCTAAACAGATACAACATATTGATATATGTATTTATATATATATATATATATATATATATATATATATATATATATATATATATATATATACACACACACATATATGTAAGCAGATATTTATATCTATATAGGTATATACAGACATACATCTGTAGATAAAGTGGGAACATAGCAGAAACATATATGTCCACATGCACCACTAATGGGGTTGACAGGCACAAACAACATACATCATGCACGAATAGGTATTCCCCCTCCCACAGCCAAACACGTCTGACCTGCAATACACTACCAACTGTTGTAGATTCTATAACTAGGACATTACACAGCAAGAGCACAAGATGTTAACAGTACTCCATCCCACCTGTATGGCGTCAGGCTGGTATCAGTAACAAAAAGGAACAGGCAAACAAAACTGAAGGTAATGCTACTCTATGCTAGAAGTCTAAATCTCAAAATGCACTCATTTGAGGCACTCCTTAAAATGGAGAACATCAATATCTGTGCAGTGACTGAGACCTGGTTCAAGGCTCCAGAGAGCACCCTGCACTACCAGGCTATAACTCATACCACACTTTTTGGCCATGTAACCTGGACCAAAACACCAACGGGCGGAGGTTTGTCCATATTCCTTAAGGATATCCACACCTCCAGGCTAGTTGCTCAGCATAATGCAGCCGAGGTTATACAAGTGCAACTAACTCTGGGCAAAACTGCAATCCAAATTGTAGCTTGCTACAGATCCACCACCATGCCCCAGGGTTCCCACTCTTCTTTTCTTGACGTACTGGAAAATATTAGGGTTCAACCAAACACCCCAATAATGGGCAACTTCAACTACCCCACCATTAACTGGGAAAACTATTCGTGCACCAACTCCTTAGCTCAATGCTTTCTGGAATTCATAAACTCCAATGCCCTAGATCAACTTATCCACACCCCCACCAGGGGCAACGATATCCTAGACCTAGTCATTACCAACATGAGTGACCAGTGTTCCACACCTGAAGTCAACTTCTCGTTGGTCCGATCCAACCATAAGCTTATCACCCTTGATATCCACATCCTGCCCCCACCCCCCATTAAGGAAACCACAGTAAAATCTTTCTCCAAAGCCAACTTCATCCTTCTTAAGACAGAAGTGATGAACTTCATGACACCCGTGCAGATGGACAATACAGTTACATCTGCTGAATCCTTCACAAATGCACTCTATAAGCACTTACATGAGTGCATGGATTGTGCTATCCCAAACAGAACCAAGATGCTATCCTCCAAAAAAGGAAGCCAATCTGGTGGTCCCCTGCCATAAACAAACTGTACAACAGAAGGAAGAAACTGTTGCAAAAGAGAGTAAAATCCCATGAGTGGAGGAGCCTCAGCAAGAAGCTGAGATCCCTCATAAGATCCTCCAAAGCTAGCTATGAAAATAAAATCACCACTAAATCCAAGGACAACCACAAGGCATTCTATGGCTATGTCAAGAATCTAGATGTCAACACACAGATCTGCTCTGAGTTACAGCACAAAGGCACGAAAATTACAGAACCAACTGATATTGCCAACATCCTGGCAGATCGGTTCAGTGCTAACTTTACCCCCTCTCACCCCCTAAAGGGCCCATAGCTATACAGGAAGAATGCAGAGCCCCTGTAATCACAACTACACAGGTAAAAGCTGCACTCTCTAAAGCCAAAAACACAACATCCATGGGACCGGACAACATCCCAGGCTACATTTTACACAAACTTCAGAAAAAACTGGCTCCCCACTTAAGCACCATGTTCAATTATAGCCTCACATCAGGCTTTGTGCCCACTGAATGGCACACAGCAACAGTTATCCCACTCCACAAAGGGAGAGCCAACACTGATCCCAGGAACTATCGACCTATTAGCCTGATGAGCCTGGTCTGCAAGGCCATGGAATGTATCATCATGGAAATCATAAACAAAGATGTTAGTAACCTCCAAACTCTAGATCCCACGCATTTCAGGTTTGTGAAACGCAGATCATGCCTCCTGAACCTGATCGACTTCTTTGAGGCAGTCACCAAAGCCGTGGATGAGGGTAAGGTGGTTTACACAGCCTATCTTGACCTCGCCAAGGCTTTTGACACCATCCCGCATTCTGGAATTATAGCTAAACTCACTAAACTAGGTATAAAGCCCTATGTCACAAGATGGGCTGCCAACTGGCTCACTGACAGAACCCACACTGTAAAAGTTGCAGACTCCAAATCTGACCTCAAGGCAGTGACAAGTGGAGTGCCACAGGGTTCCGTCCTTGGATCTCTCCTGTTTGCTATCTACTTCTTTGAAGTACAGGCTAACACAGAAGGCCTCTGGCTGATGAAGTACACAGATGACTGCAAACTAGCAGCCATAGTCAAGTCCCCAAATGATATGGACATCCTACAGAAGGGCCTCACTGAGACAGATGCCTGGTGTCAGAGCCATGGCCTCAAGCTCAATGCCAAAAAGTGCAGTGTCTTCCCCTTTGGTAAAAACTCTGTACCCATGAACTACCACATAGGCAGCAATCTACTTAACACCGAATGCGTGATAAGAGACCTTGGGACCCAGGTGGACAGTAGTCTTTCCTTTGATAGTCGCATCACCACAGTAGTCAGGAAGTCCTTCTACATGGCACACCTCATCATAAAAGGGTTCTCATCCAGGAAAAAAGAGGTAATTTTTCCCCTCTACACGTCACTCATTAGACCCATTATGGAGTACAATGCCCCTTTTGGAATGTACCTCACAAGACATCTGCAGCAGCTGGAAAGGCCACAGAAGTACTTCACAAAGAGGATTACTGGCCTCAAACAAATGCCCTACACTGACCGCCTCAAAAAAACTCCATAGCATATTGCCTACTCTGAGGTGATCTCTGCCTAACATATAAAGCTATGTCAAACCCAGAGCTGTTGGACATGCTACACCTAAATAAATCCCAATCCCTCCAAGCTACATGCTCTAGGGACCTAAACCTTGTCACCACAATAAACAGGACATGCTGGAGGTATAGATTCCTGTCCCAGAGACTTCCTATACTCTGGAACAAGCTACCCATCTATGTCAAGCAAAGTTCTTCATTAGCACTCTTCAAGAAAAATCTTGATGAATGGATGGGAAATAGGAAATACACCCCAGGGATCACTTCTGTGTCTCTGCTGGACAGTGGCACAGGAAAATAACTTTCTTGGGTGGCATAAGCTATGGTACCTTGCTGGCTAGGCTTATGTAGGCCCTTGGGCCAATAGCCTAGTACCTACCTATGAACCTATGAACCTATATCTACATATAGCTGTCTATCTGTCTACATTTACAGATATATATCTATCCATATGTCCATGCATGTTCTGCTCATATTTTGGCCTGTTCCTCATTCACATGGCAATTGTCATGGATGATCGCAGCATTGAAGTCAGTAACTAGTGGTAACACTTTTGTGTTTCGGACTTCATCTCCTTCTACATATATGTTCTAATATTTATAACTGTGTAACTAGCAACATTTTAAGTGTATCAGAGCATTAGTTGACATATATCCCTATTTGTACCCACAGTGTGGCATACTTTGTCCAGACTTCTTGCATTAACAGGTTATGTGGTGCGATAATAATACATTTCCTCTACTGTTGACTGATTGTGCTGCATGATATGTTTAAGAAAACTTTAGGTTATGTATATCCACCATGGTTTAGTGGTAAATTACTTTGTGTATGGAGTGCAGGGTCCTGGGTTTGAGCTTTGGAGAGACAGTTGATTTTGTTGCTGAGGAGAACAAGGGACATTGGCTACAGAGTGATCGAGGCACTTTTAAGTAGTTGTAAGCAAGTTTGTGTGGGTTTGCGTGGAGCTAAGCAATGCCTACATGGGTTAAGCAATTCAGCAGCTAACTGAGTATAAGAAACTGTAACCAGACGTTAGCAGTGCTTACCTCCACACAAACCCACACAAACCCGCACACAACTGCTTTAAAGTGCCTTAATCACTCTGTATGCATTGTCCCTTGTTCGGCCTAGCAACAAAATAAACAACCTCTGCTAGACTAGAACCCAGGAGCATGCACACTATAGACAAAGTGATTTACTTCTAAGCCATTTCAGATATACATAGCCCTGCTGTATTCACAAACATAACACCCAGATCATTCATTCAATGATACAGAGAACGTATTCCAACATGTAGATATATGTGTGTGTGAAAATATATTAATGTCTAAACAGATACAACATATTGATATATGTATTTATATATATATATATATATATATATATATATATATATATATATATATATATATATACACACACACATATATGTAAGCAGATATTTATATCTATATAGGTATATACAGACATACATCTGTAGATAAAGTGGGAACATAGCAGAAACATATATGTCCACATGCACCACTAATGGGGTTGACAGGCACAAACAACATACATCATGCACGAATAGGTATTCCCCCTCCCACAGCCAAACACGTCTGACCTGCAATACACTACCAACTGTTGTAGATTCTATAACTAGGACATTACACAGCAAGAGCACAAGATGTTAACAGTACTCCATCCCACCTGTATGACGTCAGGCTGGTATCAGTAACATATCATGCAGTACAGTCAGGCTCATAATGACTACCATTTTGCAGTCATCTGTTACCTTTTTTAGCCAGAGTCCCGTAATGTTGGCCTGTACTTCAGAGATGTAGATGCCAAACAACAGTGGTCCCCAGACTGAACCCTGAGGTATTCCACTTGTCACATGTCTGGTGATGGATTTGGAGTCAGTTACAACTACAGTTTGGGTTCTGTCAGTAAGCCATGTGGCAAACCATCAAGTGGCATAGAAATGTATGGCCGGATTAGTATGTTAATCTATGTTTCCAGACTGGGGGTGGTGTTGAAGGGCTTGGCGAGGTCCACATAGGTTTTGTGGACTGCCTTACCCTCTTTAACAGCTATGCAGATGGAGTCAAAGCAGTCAATCAGTTTCAGGAGAAAAGACTCCCTCTCCATGAGTCCAATCTGTGTGGGGTTCAGTGTTTGAGGGTTGCCAATGTCTACATTCAAAACATCCCTGATAATGCATTCCATGGCCATGCAGATCAGGCTCATCAGACTGATGTGACGGTAGTTCCAGGGATCACAGATGGATCCCCCCTTGTGTAGTGGGATAACTGCAGCTGTACACCACTCAGTGGGCCCCAGCCCTGATGCAAGGCTATGATTACACATGACAGTTAGGTGAGTTGCCATTCCATTTTGTAGTTTATGTAGTACACAGCCCAGGATGTCATCTGGTCCCATGGATGCTGTATTCTTAGATGTGGGTAGTGCGTTTTCTGTCGGTGTGGCCATGATTACTGGCAATGGAACCCTTTTCGTATTGACATGGGCACGTTTGGGGGGTAGAGGGGGTGAATGTGGCACTAAATCAATTTGCCAGGATATTGGCACATTCTGTTTGAGAAGTCTATGTAATGCCATTCTGCTGCAGCTCAGAGCACTTCTTAGCATTGCCAGTAAGAATGTGGACATAACTATAGAATGCTGTGTGGTTGTCTGTGGAATCTGTGTCGATTTTAGTTACATAACCTGTTTTGGTGGATTCCATGAGGGATCTCAACATCTTACTGGGGCTGGTAAGGGAGTTGTTTGCATCCTTGGATTACCCTTTTTACATCAACAGTGTCTACCATCTATTGTATACTCTGTTAATGGCAAGAGACCACTAGACTGGCTTGATTTGGGAGGTGAGCATTGTGGTTCTATGTGGGATGTCAGGAATAATGCACAAGTGGCTGTGCTCATACAGTGCCTCAGTCCAGGATTCATCAGTTGAACTGTCAGCTCCTGTCTCCATGGGTGTCACAAACATTGTCACTTCTGCCTTGAGTAGCATGAAGTTGGCCTTGGAGAGGTCTTTTATGGACAACTGTATATACATTCCTTTCACATGTTCCGTTTGATTAGCCTATGGTGGGATTACTTTGGTGGAACCGCAGTCCCATGTACTGTTGTGATGGCTTAGTGGTTAGTTACTGTGACTATAGCGTACAGGATCCTGGGTTCGTGACCTGCAAAGGCAGGTTATTTTTGTTCTGGCCAGAACAGCGGTTAATGCATACAGACTAATTTGGGCAATTTAGGTTAGTCACACTCAATACAATTAAAATGCCCTACTCTGGCAGTCCGGCTAATGTCAATCACTGTGAAGTACACCTTTGGGGAAGGAGTACTCCAGCAGTCTCTGTGGTTCGTGCTATCACAGTGTAATGCTGTAGTGTGATATAGAATTCTGGTTGGGGTTCTATTCCAACACATGGGAGTTGTGGATGCTTTTGTGTCTGTTCCTATGCCTGTGTATAGAGCAATGCATTTTTGGCTAGTCACACTCACTACAATTCATTCGCCCTACTTTGGCAGTCCTGCTGATGTTACTCACTGTGAAATAAACCCTTAGGGAAAAAATGCTCCAATAATCTCTGTGGCATGTTCTATAATGGCATAGTGCTATAGTGTAATAATTAGCTAGGTAGGTGTTCTAATCTTAAATGTGCCAGGTGTGTGTGTGTGTTGATGTTTGTCATTCATATCCTGTGTGAAGTTGGTTGTGAGTGTGTTTTTAAACTTTCTTATATGGTGTCCATAGCATAATTCACAATGTCCACCATGCAGGGATAACAGATGTGATATCAGTACATAGTCAGTCATGGGTTCGATACCATGGACTGGTAGGTGTGTGACACAAACATGCTTACCTTTTACTGTCCCATCCCACCCTGACTTATCTTTGCTTCTGTCTGCCTCTATCACTCCATCTCTGGTGAATGTGGAGACTTACACCTGCTTTGCTTAGGCAGCGGCATGTGTATTGTCAGTGATGCTCATGATCAGATGATGGCCTCTGCATGGATTACAGCCCTCCTCTAGCTGATTGCATGGAGAACAGCTGTGGTAACATTCCCAGAGCCAATTGCATGGAAACACACTCCAATATCTAGGAACATCATGTTGGTGTTGGGCCTTTTCATTCACTGTGAGCAAAAACTAGATCTGTTGTTTGGCAAACAGCATCACAGATGAATTGGGGACTTACCTCTGACAACATACACTGTGGAAACAGGCCAAGACACAGGAGGGGGATGTGCCTGACCTAACTACAGACTGTAAGTGCTGCTATACTGCAGTTGGGGTAATATTGGTGTGTGTGGATATGGCTGTCCTACATGTTTTAATACTTGTCATGTCGGTGCTATGTTTATGAGGAATCCCCATCTGTAGGGTCATCTGTGGACTGGGCAGTGTGTGGTGCCTTGCGTTCCTTGTGTTACGCACAGAGCACCTATCTCTCAACTGCAGAAGGTAGTGTGAGGATTGCAGTCAGTAGATGGTGACAGCCGGGAGAGGTACTGATTTCATATCCTTCTTAGGGCATATCTTGCATCAAACCCTGTTACGACAGGAAATGTATGAGGTCATCACAGTGACATGTCAATATTGGCCCTGCGTTTATGCATCCAGCCACAACCCTGTCAATCTCTGTACATATATCATGCAGTAGGGGGTGCTTATGTTCTGTACACCATATTCATTGACAGCATATCTGCTAACAAGCCAGTGAGATATCAGACTACTACACATGTTATGTATAGTAGGGGTTATATTTGAGGACATAGCCTGGGTATTCTGTGGTTGTGTGTACAGTTCTGAGGTATGTGTAAGTCTGATAATTGTCGACAGTGTGTGTATAGTGCATATGTACCTTGGCCTGTGTAGAGACTGTGGTAGATGTCATTGTTCTTGGTACTGTTCTATCTGATGTTACATGCTGCTCCACTGTATGTCACCCTATCAGCTTACATGTTTGTAGGTGCGAACGCACACATGTCCCAAACCACAGACAGCCATCGGACCACACTGTGTAGTGGCCCAGTATATGTAGGTTGTTGTGTGAGTGGCTCATATAAGGATGGTGTACATCAAATAGTCCATATACTGTAATAGTATGCTAGCTTACCATATGTGGCTGTAGCTGTGTTCACATTGGCTGTGGTTATGCACTTTCACACAGGTATCTGTTACCCTGTGATGCGACATGCCTGTAGAGCCTGCTATCTATGCAGGTACATGTGTATTCCCACATAGGAGATGTAGCCCAGTGTTGAGTCAGTCTGCCTGTAGCCTGCACTGTGCATTGTTACATGCCTAGCAGCTTACTGTACTTATCCAGTGAGATGTCATGCCCAGATACTTGCCAGATCAAGATACTTGTCAGATGTACTGCTGCCTGGCCACCATAACAGTCATGTATGTCAGACAATGCAGTGGGATGCTGTTCAGATGTATGTCAGTAACTAGTGGATAGTATGTGTCCATGGAAGCTCTGTACCAGAGGTTATTAGGTGTCAGGACAGACAGGGGTGTATGAATGCATAACCTAAGGAGGCAAATGTATACCAGTTTGGAGCTTTTCTCCCCGGGCCTCTGCTGAAAATGGACAGGCATCCACTCGGACTATCCCAGTCAACAAATGTAAAATAAAAAAAATGAAATAAATAAAAGAATGCATGGGTTATACCCATCTACATGGCTGTCAACATCCACATTGCCAGGTCTGGTCCACATGTCTTGCATGAAGGGATTCTGTGTATACCCCTGGACTTACCCGAATGTGTCAGACTGTCCACATATATTGGCCATATCACAGCTGTAGTCCACAGGGGCATTACTGTGCTAGCAGTGGTACTGTACTATGATGACCTTAAGATGTCTGTAAGTAACCAATGGCACACATGTTAACAGCAGATGTGGCCTCCCACACACACTATGTCTGTGAAGACATTCCCAATTACAGTAGCAATAGTCTACAAATATACCTGCACTACCTATGTGACATCCCCTTGCACTGAAAGGTTGGGACTATTGAGGCTGAGGTAGGGCTCCACTCCATGTGCAGGACATATGGTGAACATATATGTATATATAATTATACATATATCCATATAGATATGTACACATATACATATCTTGCTTACTGTATGACAACAGTTTTACACATATGTGCCTGTGTTCCAGCCTCTGTCCTCCACCTACATACCGGGCTTTGCACATATGACATGCTGTCAGTGGTTGTATGTAGTGGGCTGTGTGTATGTCATGCTGTCATTCCTGCCATCACTCCACTGCTGTTGTGTTCCCCCACACATACTGGGCGGTTGGGGCCATATATGTGTGGGTTTCACCTACACAATACATGTGTCCCGTAATGCACTCCAGAGGCCACTGTGTGTAACAGTGGTATATGGCCCAGTATTAGTGAGTGTAGGGGGGGGTGCACCATGACTAACCTAAGCTGTTAGAACATGTGTGGGTATCTGGGATAAGCTGCCTTAAGGTATTTGGATGTACTTTACCATACAATCCACCTTGGGTAAATGCAGGCCTACTGCCTCCTGCCATACGGGATGTTCTGTTTGTCAGTGTGATTGTGATGGTGTCAGGTATGACTTGTTATGTAACAGATACATCCCATTGTGTCAACTGGGTTCTGTACCCCGTAGGGATTGTGTACAGAGTGTAGATAGAGGCTGCTGACCTATACATCTGCATTACATACTGTTGATTGTCTGGTATGCTGTGGTCCAATCTGTCATTACTGATGTACTACTTGAAGGCCTCGGCCTGGACAGCAACATACGTCAACCTTTCCAGACTACTGTCTTAGTATAACTGTTTCACAGTTGCATTACACTGTTCATATGGATGTCAGTGTCTAAATAGCTATATGACATGGCATATACAACTGTCATAGAACACAAATAAAGCTTTCACATTCATTTATGTACACCTGTGTGTGGTGTTATACCCTTTGATATCTCTGTGGGTATATGTTGCAGGCTATGAATGTCATTTGTATGGGTGGCTCATACAGTTTCCAGTTGGTAAGGTGGTGACTGTAGGAATGCAGGCTGCTCCATATTGTGTGCATGTACTACATATGTATATTACTGTACAAATCTCTGTGTGTGTATGTGTAGTTACATATATATCTATATATATATATAAATATATATATAACTATATATATCTATATATATATAAATATATATATATATATATATATATATATATATATATATATATATATATATATATATATATATATGTATATATATATATATATATATATATATATATATATATATATATATATATATATATATATATATATATATATATTTATTTATATATAAAATACCTGTATCTGCATATATGTGTCTGTGTATATGTACCCTAGGGATGGCCATGTTGTGTCTGGTCCTGGTTATGGGATCTGCAACACTTGGTCCTATATTACAGGTGGTTCATGCTTGGCTGGGGGGGTATACCTATTCGTACCAGGCTTATATTTTGTGGGGCCTCTCAACCCCATTAACATTGCATGAAGACATATATGTTTTGTTATTTCCCTATTATCTACAGATGTATGTCCATATATACCTATATATGTGTGCATATATATATATATATATATATATTTGTGTGTATATATACTGACATATATATATATATAACCTGCCGTATATATTTAGACATGTAGATGCGGACATATATATCTATAGATGTTAGCATTTGCATATGTATATGTTCACAAATATATATATATATATATATATATATATATATATATATATATATATATATATTTATGTTGTACCTGTTTAGACATTAATATATTCACTCACACACATACATCTACATGTTGGAATACATTCTCTGTACTGTTGAATGACTGGGCTGGATGATATGTTTGTGAATACATCAAGGATATGTATATCTGAGATGGCTTAGTGGTGAGTCACTTTGGCTATGGTGTGCAGGGTCCTGAGTTATGCTAACAGAGGCTGCTTATTTTGTTACTGGTCAGAACATGGCACGTTGGCTACAGAGTGATTAAATCACTTTTAAGCAGTTGTAAGTGGGTTTGCGCGAGTTTGCATGATGGTAAGCACTGCCAGCCTCCGCTTATGTTTTCTTACAGTCAGTTAGCTTCAGATTTCTCAACCTGTGTAGGCATAGCTTACCCCCGCTCAAACCAACTTACCACTGCTTAAAAGTGCTTACTGCCACTTACCCCCACACTAATTCCTTTAAAAGAAAAGAAAAAGGGGTTGATGGGAAAGTGGTGAAAAACAGGGCACAAAGAGGGAAAGACAGAAGGGAAAATAGCTAGGCATGTGCAGGAAGGGTATAGGAAAGGTCCATAGCTGTCCATTTCTTCTACAGCAACAGCTGTGCATCTACACTATATTTGCAGGTACATTTGGACCCTCAAACCCCTGGGAGAGGGGTGAGGACAACATATATTCATTGTGATGCCAATTAGACCAGATTACACGTGTTCAGTAGACACATGTGCGAAATGGACAGCTATGTATGGGGCACAATTTTTTTATGGGAACAGATTGCCTTTTTTTTTTTCTTTTTCTCAGGTGAGAGTGGGATGTTGGGGAGATGTAGTAGATATATTTGGAGAGGTAGGTTGGGTAGGTTAACAGACAAGATATACAAGATGCGTACAGGGCCGGTATATGACACATATGGGGGGTAAACACCTTGGACAGGGAGGGGTGTTTGGAATTGGCAAGCCCATGATCCCCCAAGTGGAAACAGTGGGACTGAGGTCCCCACCCATGGCAGTCACCACTGCACCCCGAAGGTGGCTGTGCTGGGGGCTGTGTAGGAGGGGCAGGCACACCCTCTAATAGTGTCACTCGGCTCTCAAGCTGGCGTAGCCGCTCTCGATACTCCAGATCGAGCTCCTTACACACCATCGCCTGGACCTGTTGACGGGTGACAGATTCCCCATCCGCACCCGCTCTGAGGGGGGACAAGCCCCATCCCCTGCAGCGGTTCCACCCAAAGGTGGCACAGGGCCCATGGAAAAGGAGGTCCCAGGCTGGACCCCAGATGTGCTGGTGCCAGGTGCCATGGCCAGCTGAGGTGGGACAGGTGGGTCCACTGGGACTGACCTTCCCATATGAGCTGTGTTGTCACAGGTTTATGACAAATATGGGTTAGTAACAGTCAACAGCATTCAGGACTAGTTATAACAACATGCATAGGTATTCCCATTAACCCAAAACACCAGAATTAACACAGTTGCAGAGCAAGTAGATCACATGCATATATGGAATAACAGTGGACATTACAGGAGCATGCAGGTTTCATTGATGGCAACAGGCCACCAATATGGGTGTATTTTCATATGGCACATGCATAGAAACAAATGTGAATATTTATAAACCGTTAGGACATATGTCCCAACAAAAGGTTGGAGTGTACACATACCATTTGAGGAGTGTCCTTGGGTTATTATGCACATATGGTAGGGGTGAGAGAGAGAGTTCAATTAACAACTAATATATCCTTGTAGTTTTCACAATATTCTTAGTCACTGCAGTGGTCTTTCCCTTACATGTATTATTACACTACACAATGGCCTTATATTGTACACTGGTATGTTTATAAATTATTATATATGTGACCTGTGTCTTACATACAGGAGTGACAGGTTGCAGGTGTTAAAGCAACATATGTTGAGAATTGCTGTCATACACTTTGGGTGAGGTGGTAGAATGACAGGTTTGTTTCCATATACAATCTGTGACTATGTACACGTTTGAATATCAGTTATATGTGATTGACAGCTGCCTACAATTCTTGGAACATCACACTGGATTTTCAGGGGAACAGGGAACCAAGCTGGTGATAAGGGCCATTTATCTGGACATGCTGGCCAGATTGGAACAGTTGTGGGGTATGATTATGCATACAACTTTCAATTTGAACATTCTAGCAAATTTTGTACAGTTGTTGGGTGTAATTATGCATAATAATAATTGGATCTGAAGAAGGCTTGAAAAAGCTGAAAGCGCTTGTCCATTGTTTACATCAGAAGGGTTCTTCACTTTTATGTTCATTTTTTCTGTTTTTATGACATCCACATGTTTTAAAGCTATGGAATTACAATGCCATGAGACTTTTAGAACAGCAAAGCTCTATATTTCATATATTGTGGATTCATCATAGTAAAAGCCTGTTACTGAAGCTGTTGTTTTGAAGCTGTCTTTTCGCCATTTTGGTTGTTTAGCAAGTTTTGAATACTCAGATGAAATACTAATACTTGTGGTGCAACGCTCTTCCAATATTTACATTGTTTTTTGTTCTGCTGAGCATTCTTTAGCAGAATTCACTTTTTTTTCTGGAAGATATTATAGCTAACATCACAGTACTCTGTGCTATCAGGAAATTGATGTACAGCTTTCGACTGTTTTCTAAGTCTCCCTAACTTGTACAATACAACTGACCTCTTGGCACTTCCAACATTGTTATGCAGGACTTCATGCCCATTTTATCTGCATACCACGGTGTGGGTGACACTGCTTAAGATGCACTATATTTGCCATTTGGCAATGATTTATTCTTATAGTATGGAACAGATCGCCAACATATGAGAGAAGAGTAAACAGAAGCACTCCAGGGGTTATACCTTTATTCACAGACTATTACACATTTATTTCTACCGGTACAACACTTTCAAAGGCTCTTATATTTATTTGTTATGACAGTACATGCAGACTGATTACTAACCTGCCTTGTGACACAGCCTTTGCAGCCTAGCATCATGGGCTTACTGGTTCGCAACCCACTCATCTGCAGCTGTCAGAGAAATGCAGTCATATTTAGTCATACCTATCCATAGTATACACAAGCTAGGCAATTATTTACTACTTAGTAGAATGAGTACTTAGACATGGGGCATTGGGCATCTGCCTTGACTCCTGGATCCACTGTTCCAGTACAACCCCCCTCCACCGCTTCAGGTCAGCATGGTGGTGCCTGATCTGCTCACCAGTCTGGGGGATACCTGTGGCACAGGTGAGGTCACGGGCGAGACTGTCTCAGGCCTCCATTTTATACTGCAAGCCCTGGTACTGGCCCTGCAGTAGTCTCTGATCATGGTGTTTTGCCAGGAGCCATACCATGATTTTTGACTCCTGGATGCCCCAACGCTGTGCTCTAAATTGAGTGCCTTCACCCACACCAGCCATTCTGCCTGCAGTAGGAAGCTGCAACCAGTTATGAGAAGTATTCCCGCCTGTGGGGTTTAAATACAGCCATTTTCCCACACTTTCCCATGATTAGCCGTTTTTTAAAAGGCTAAGCTATGGGCACACCTGCTTAAATAAGGTTGGCACTGATAAGGAGGTATACCTCTAGGCAGATTGAATTGGCTCTGCTACACATTGCTTACACTTACTAACTTGAGCTGTGCTGCAGTTAGCATTGCTTAATAGTTAATTAGCACTATATTTGCCATTTGGCAATGATTTATTCGTCATTACAGGTTATATATGTGTTTGGTCTCTGTGATTCATGTGTACATACACTGTGTGGGGACCAGGGGAATTCTACACTTTATTACAATCACACCTCAGATATATGCTTACTACATTACTCCAGTTCACATATTTATGTTATGTAGCAGGTTACACCACTTCACACTGTACATGGATTCCGTTCACATTTGGTTTGATTTTCCTGTGGTGAGAATTAGTTTGCTGATACCTCATACACATCTATTGCTATGATGGCTTAGTGGTTAACTACTGTGATTATAGTGTGTAGGGTCCTGAGTTTGAGCCTTGCAGAGGCAGTTTATTTTGTTGCTGGGCCGAACATGGGCCGTTGGATCCAGAGTGATTAAGGCATTTTAAGGCAGTTGTAAGCGTGTTTGCGTGGTTTTGCATGATAGTAAGCACTGCTAACCTCCGGTTACAAATTCTTACACTCAGTTAACTTCTATTTTGCTTAATCTGTGTAGGCAATGCTTATCCCCATGCAAAAACACTTAAATGCATTTACTACTGCTTATCTTTGCTTAACCCTGCTTACTAGTGCTTTATTCATTATGACATTGTCACTTCACATGTGAATTTAATGCAGTACTCCAGTTCACATTTAAATGTTGAACCAAAAAAGAAAAACAAACACTAAAAACATTGAAAAAAAGGAACAAAACCACACCGAATCCAGCAATATAAGAAAACCACACCGAATCCAGCAATATAACAAAACCACACCGAATCCAACAATATAACAAAACCACATTTAAAGGTTATTATGTAGGTTATACGGCAAAAAGATGTAAAATATGTTCATATACAGATTTCACATGGAAAATATATGTTGCAGTGGGACTCTAACTGGGAATGCCTGTTCATTAGGTGGATGCTCTAACCATTACACTATTGTTCTGCTGCTTCATTTGCGTATATATTCCTTGTTATCCTCTTCAGCCTTTTCTGCTGCTTTAACCATAGCTAAGCAATGGACAAACCTGAGCACCTATGGTTAGCTGTACTTGGGATTTTAAAAAAAATAAATAAAAGGGTTTCTTCATTTTATTTGACGGTACTGCTGCTGTTAAACACATGGGGACTGTTGGTGAGGATATGCGGACACTTATGAGCAGTCTCGCTCATTTATTTACACATTCTTCTGTTCTACTTTGCAGGGGCATGTTTATTCTCAGAGCTCTGCTCTCAGACACGTCCCCAGCACTCGTCCACTCTCCATGTAGCATTAGGAGTTCAGGCAGCGCACCTTCATTAATATGCATGGCGTGCTGCTGTCCTCCTCTTAAACTGCCGCTTCCATGCAGGACAAGATTAGTCCTGCATGGAAGATTAGTAAGTCTGGGGGAATGTATACCATATGTACTAATTTATAATCATGCATCAGTATATACTCTGGTACAAATTTACATTATCCAGCAATGTATACCCTGTGCACAAGTTTATCATCCAGCAATGTGTATCCTATGTACAAAATTATAATCATCCAGAAATGCATACCATGTATACAGATTTATAAGCACTCAGCAATGCGTACCGTAATTACAAGTTTATAATCATTCAGCAATGTGTATCCTGTGTATACATTTATAATCATCCATCAATGTGAGTGGAGGAGCTCCCTGGTCAGCCTCAATAAGAAGCTGCGATCCCTTATAAGAGCATCCAAAGCTAGCTGCGAAAACAAAATCACCACTGATTCTAAGGACAACCACAAAGCATTCTATAGCTATGTCAAGAATCTCAATGGCAACACCCAGATCTGCTCTGAGGTACAGCACAACAGCACAAAAATTATAGAACCAACCGATATTGCCAACATCCTGGCAGATAGGTTCAGTGCTAACTTTACCCCCCACCCCAACCCCCTAAAGGGCCCATATCTATACAGGAAGAATGCAGTGTCCCTGTAATCACATCTATGCAGGTAAAAGCTGCACTCTCTAAAACCAAAAACACAGCATTCATGGGACCAGACAACATCCCAGGCTGCGTTTTACATGAATTTCAGAATGAACTGGCTCCCCACCTAAGTACCATGTTCAATCATAGTGTCACGTCAGGCTTTGCGCCCACTGAATGGTGCACAGCAACAGTTAACCCACTCCACAAAGGGGGAGCCACCACTGATCCTAAGAACTATCTCCCTATTAGCCTGACGAGCCTGGTCTGCAAGGCCATGGAACGTATCATCATGAAACTCATAAACAAAGACATTGGTAACGTCCAAACTCTGGACCCCACCCAGTTCAGGTTTGTGAAAGGCAGATCCTGCCTTCTGAACCTGATCGACTTCTTTGAGGCAATCACCAAAGCCGTAGATCAGGGTAAGGTAGTTCATACAGCCTACCTTGATCTTGCCAAGGCTTTCAACACCATCCCCCATTCTGGAATTATAGCTAAACTCACTAAACTAGGTATAAATCCCTACCTCACAAGATGGGTTTCCAACTGGCTCACTGACAGAACCCACACTGTAAAAGTTGCAGACTCCAAATCTGACTTCAAACCAGTAACAAGTGGAATACCACAGGGTTCAGTAGTGGGACCTCTCCTGTTTGGTATCTACTTCTCTGAAGTACAGGCTAATACAGAAGGCCTCTGGCTAATGATGTTCACAGATGACTGCAAACTAGGAGCCATAGTTGAGTCCCCAAATTATGTGGACATCCTACAGAAGGGCCTCACTGCAACAGATGCCTGGTGTCAGAGGCATGGCCTCAAGCTCAATGCCAAAAGTGCATTGGCATCCCCTTTGGTAAAAACTCTGTACCCATGAACTACCACATAAACGGCAGTCTACTTAATGCCAAATCTGTGATAAGAGACCTTGGGACCCAGGTGGACAGTAGTCTCTCCTTTGATAATCACATCGCCACAGTAGCCAGGAAAGCCTTCTATGTGGCACACCTCATCACAAAAGGGTTCTCATCCAGGAAAAAGGAGGTCATTGTTCCCCTCTACTCTGCACTCAAGTTTGTTATCATCCAGCAATGCATACCATATGTACAAATTTATAATCATCCAGAAGTGCATACCCTATATACAGATTTATAAACATTCAGTAATGTGTACCATAATTATAAGTTGATAATCATTCAGCATTGTACATCTTGTGTACACATTTATAATCGTCCAGCAAAGTGTACCCTAGGTACAGTTTATAATCATCCAGTAATGTGAGCCCTATCTAGCAATTAACAATCATCTAGCAATATGTACACTATGTACAAGTTTGTAATAATCCAGCAAACTGTACTCTATGTGCAAATTTATAATTGTCTAACAATGTGTACTCTACATGCAAATTTATAATCGTCTAGCAATGTATTTCCAAAGCATAAATTTATGAGTTCAGCAATGTGTATCCTGTGTTCACTGTGTACAAACCAGTAATGTGTACCTTATGCAAAAATTCATAATCATATAACAATGGTACCCTAAGTAAAAATATATATTTGCGCAGTGATGTGTACCCTATGTGCAAGTTTATAATCATTCACCAATGTGTACCCCATTCAAAAATTGTAATCATCCAGCAATGTGTACTCTATGTACAGGTTTATAATACTCCAGCAATGTATACCCTATGCACCAATTTATAATCATTCAGCAATGTGTATCCTATGTACAAGTATATAATCATCCAGCAATGTGTACCCTATGTACAAATTTATAATCATCCAGCAATGTATACCCTATGCAGAAGTTTAAAATCATCCAACAATGTATAAATTATGTACAAATTTACAATCATCCAGCAATGTATACTTCTATATACAAATTTATAATAATCCGGGAATGTGTGCTGTATGTACACATTTATAATCATACAGCAATGTGTACCCTATGTACAAATTTATAATCATCCAGCAATTTGTACCATATATTTAAATTTATAATTATCCAGAAATGCATACCCTATGTAGAAATTTATAAACATTTGGCAACACATACAATATGTACAAGTTTATAATCATCCATAAATGTGTGCTCTATGTACAACTTTATAATAATCTAGCAATGTATACTCTATGTGTAAATTTATAGTCATCTACAATGTGTACCCTAAGTAGAAATTTATAAGCATGGAGCAATGTGTACCCTGTTTACAAGTTTATATTCATCTGGCATTTTGTACCTATGCAGAAATTTATAATCAACCAGCAATGTGTACGCTATGCACAAGTTTATAATCATCCAGCAATGTGTAAATGTTGTACAAATGTCTAATAATCCAGCAATTTTTATTCTATGTACAAAGTTATAATCAGCAATGTGTAACCTATGTACAAATTTATAAACATTCAGCAATGCTTACTCTATGTATAAGTTTATAGTCATTTAGCAATGTGTACCCTATGTAAAAATGTATAAACATCCAGTAATGTGTACCTTATGTACCAGTTTATAATCATCTTGCAATGTGTACCATATGTAGAAATTTATAATCATCCAGCAATGCTTATCCTATGTACAAGGAATCCAAGAATGTGTTCTCTATGTGCAAATTTATAATCATCTAAACTTTAATCTAACAATCTAAACATCTAAACTTTGCTTAAAACCAGAAAAAAGACAATTAGAATAACAGGCACAATAATCCTTCACCAGCAATTTCCAGCTTAGAAGGGTGTCGGCCACACTCTCCTTCCATAGAGTCTAGACCACAATCCTCCTAATGTAAAATACCTGGCTTGGAGCCCAAGCGCTGAAATGATTGGTGCCAAAGTTGTGGCCTTAAACTCAATGCAAAAACAGGTATTAGCATCCCTTTTGGTAAGAGCAATGTTCCTGCTAACTACCACATCAATAGCAACACCCTATAGTATGAAACCTGGGTACAGAGGTTGTCAGCAACCTTACATTTGATCACCATGTCTTCACAGTGGTAAGAAGGGCATTCTATACTGCTCATGTCATAAGTAAGGGCATTGTCTCCAGAAAAAAATAAATAAGTTACAACCTCCGTGTGCTCTTAATAATCGAGTACAATACCCCATTTGGTATGTAGCTTTCCAAGCACCTGCAAAGGTTTAAAGAGACCACAAAGGTTCCTCACAAGGAAAAGTCAAGCATCTGTCCTATGTGGATCATCTGATATCAATGCCACTTTATTCTGTTTCATAAAGACTACTCAGAGGCGATCTCTGCCTTGCATATAAAGCAATCTCTGCCCCTGCATTATTGGAAATGCTGCATATCTGCAACTCAAATCCTACACAGGTTACTCACGCTAAAGACCTTAACCTGGTATGTGACATTAATAGAACCTGCTGGAGGGACAGATATGTCTCCAAGAGGTTATCCCACCTTTGGAACAGACTTCCACTTCATGTCACAAAGAGCAACTCATTGGTCCTCTTCAAACGCAATCTGGATGATTGGATGGGTAACAGTAAATTCACCACTAGGATTCCACCTGTCTCCCTTTTGGACAGGAGCAAAAGGTGCTGATTGTGGAAATAAGGGTAGAACTTGGATAGGCTTGTAAGGACCCTAGGGTCATTAGCCTAGTAACTTCATATGATCCTATGATCTAGTAGTACAAGTTGATAATCATCCAGCAATGTAAAACTGTGTACACATTTATAATCATTTAGCAATGCGTACTCTATGTGCAAGTTTATAAACATTCAGAAATGTATACCCTATGCACACATTTATAATCATCCAGCAATACATACCCTATTTACAAATGTATAAACATTCAGCAATAGGTACCCAAGGAACAAGTTTATAATCATCCAGCAATGTGTACCCTACGTACAAATTTATAATCATCCAGCAATATTTACCCTATGTGCAAACTTATAATCATGTAGTAAGTACAAGTTTATAAGCGTGCAGCAATGTGTACCCTAATACAAGTTTATAATCATCCAGCAATGTGTAACCTATGCACAAAGTAATAATCATCAACCAATGTGTAAATTATGTACAAATTTATAATCATCCAGCATTGCATACTCTATTTGCAAATTTATAATAATCCAGCAATGTGTACTTTATGTACAAATTTATAATTCAGCAATGCATACCCTATATACAAATTTATAATAATCCAGAAATGTGTACTCTATGTGAAATTTATAATCATCTAGCAATGTATTCCCTAAGTACAAATTTATAAGCATTCAGCAATGTGTACCCTATACTCAAGTTTATAATCATCCAGCAATGTGTATCCAATGTACAAATTTATAACAAACCAGCAATGACTATTCTTTATATACATTTATAATAATCCAACAATGTGTATCCTATGTACAAATTTATAACCTTCCAGCAATGCATTCACTGTGTACAAATTTATAAAGATTTACCAATATGTACCCTAAGCACAAATTTATAAGTGTTCAGCCCTGTGTACCCTGTGCACAAGTTTATAAACATTTGGCAATGCATATCCTATGTACATATCTCTAATCTTCCAGCAATGTCTACCCCATGTACCAGTTTAGAATCATCAGCAATGCATATTTTATGTAAACATGTAAAATCATCCAGCAATAAGTACCCCATGTACAAGTTTATAATAATAATCCACCAATGTTCACTGTATGTACAGATTTATAATAATCTAGCAATGTGTACCCTATGTACAAAATTATAATGATCTAACAATGTGTGTACCCTATACACAAATGTATAATCATCCAGCAATGTGTACCCTACGCACAAGTTTATAACATCCAGCAATGTGTAAATTATGTACAAATTTATAATAATGCAGCAATGTGTACTCTATGTACAAATTTACACTCATCCAGCAATGTGAACCCTATGTAGAAATGTATAATCATCCAGCAATTTGTACCCTATGTACAAATTTATAATCATCCAAAAATGCATTTCCTATATACAAATTTATAAACATTCAGCAATGCATACTGTTTGTACAAGTTTATAACCATCCAGCAATGTGTAACTATATATAAATTTAAAATCATCTAGCAATGTGTACCTAAGCACAAATTTATAATCATCCAGCAATGTGTTTCCTGTGCACAAGTTTATAATCATTGTACAAATTTATAATCACCCAACAATGCATACCCTATGTACATATTTATAATAATCCAGCAATGTGTAATCTATGTAAAAATTTATAATCATCCAGCTATGTGTACCCTTTGTACAAATTTATAACCATCCAGCAATACATACATTATGTGCAAATTTAAAAACATTCAGCAATGTTTACACTATGTACAAATTCATAATCATCCAGCAATGTGTAACTATATACAATTTTGAAATAATCCAGCAATGTGTACTAAATGTACAAGTTTATAATAATCCAGCAATGTGTAATCTATGAACAAATTTCTAGTCATCCAGCAATCTGTACCCTATATACAAATTTATAATCATTCAGCAATATGTACCCTATGTTCTCTCTTTTGCCTTTCAGCTTTTCCCGGTTAGGGGTCACCACAGAGGAACTCTGGTCTGCTCATGATTGGCAGTGGATTTTATGGTGCCAAGTTGCCAGCCCAACCTTCAACGAAGGCACGCCCATTCATGCTCGCACCTACCTGCTTGTCTTTAACTTCACTCGACTGCGGGGAGGACATGTAGAAAATTTATAATCAACCAGCAATGTGCACCCTGTGTACAAATTTACAGTTAGCCAAGAATGTGTCCCCTAGGTACAAACTGATAATCATCCAGCAGTGTCTACCCTGTGTTCCCATTTATAATAATCCAGCAATGTGCACTCTGTGTGCAAGTTTGTAATCATTCAGCAAGCTGTACCCTATGTGCAAATTTATAATCATTTAGCAATGTGTACCCTATGTACAAGTTTATAGTAATCCAGCAATGTGAAGTCTTTGTGCATGTTTATACTTGTCTAGCAATGTGTACCCTAAGTACAAATTGATAAGTGTGCAGCAATGTATATCCAGTGAAACATTTATAATCACCCAGCAATGAAAACCTTATGCACAAACTTTCAGTCATCCAGCAATGTGTACCCTACCCACAACTTTATAATCATCCAGCAATGTGTACCCTAAGCACAAGTTTAATATCATCCAGCAATGCATACTCTGCATACAAATTTGTAAACATTCAGAAATGCTTACCATATTTACATTATTATAATCATTCAGCATTGTGTACCCTGTGTACAAATTTATAATCATCCAGCAGTGTGTACCCTATATAGAAGTTTATCCATTTGATATCCTTTGCCTTACAGAAACTTGGCTAAAACCTTCTACTCATGACCTAGAAATAACCCCTCCTGGATATAATATCCTAAGATGTGACCGTACATCAAAAAAAGGTGGCGGTGTAGCTATCTTGTTCAAATCTGATCTTCTGGTTTCACTCTATGATGTATCACTACCCTCAAATACCAATGCTGAGACCCTTACTATCAAACTCCAAATGAATAGCTCTAAAGCAATCTATATAATCTGTTCTTACATCCCACCAGGAAACCATATTAGCACCATAGAAAACATTCTCAATAGCCTTTCTACCCATTTACCACAGGAAATAATTGTATTAGGCAATTTTAATATAGACTGGACCTTATGTAATTCCCCCACCCCTAACACCCATATTAATCTATTTGGTTTCAATCAAATAATAAACTTCCCCACTAGGATCCACAAACCAAGTAACAAAGGAACTACTCTTGACTGGATCCTTATAAATAGTCACCCAGATACCTATAATGTAGGATCTCTCCCTGATGACATTAGTGATCACATTTGAACCTTTATCACTAAACAAAAGAAATATAGCCCAAAAAAGAACAATTTTGTCACCTATCGTTCTAAAAAACACTTCCAAGCTGAGAACTTTATTAATGAACTAAAAGCATGTAACTGGTCATCTCTAAAACTACTTAATCTAGATGAAGCAATCTCTTACTTTAATTCTACTTTCCTTCAAATTCTAAATAACCATGCTCCTTTCCGCTCCTCCAGAATCAGGACAAAAATAGCCCCCTGGCTCACAAAACAAACCAAAGAAAAAATGTTTCTACGAAACAAAATATGGGCAAGATGGAGAACCTCTAAAAGCTCTGTAGATCATCTATACTTTAAACAACATTCACACTCTAATAATCCTAAAAAATTCTGGTCTGGCATTAATAAACTTCTCAAACCAGGACATGCCACAACTCCTTCCCCCTGCTCTATTCCCAGTAGTAATCCTCTGCAAATAGCTAATGCCTTTAACAATTACTTCATTGAAGCTATTCAAACTTTAACTCAAACTCTAGTTCCCATGACCCCCACTCCTACACAACACACTAACAGTCCCTTTCCCTCCCTTCATTTGCAACCTGCACCAACCTCCTTTATCTGCAAACTCCTTCAAAAACTCAAACCCTGCACTCCCTCGGCTGATTGCCTCTCAGCAGAATACCTTCAAATTGCAGCCAAAGCCATAGCATACCCTGTTTCTATCCTGATAAACAGATCCATCTCTGAAGCCTACATCCCCTCTATATGGAAATTCTCTCATATAATCCCTTTGCACAAAGGAGGTAAATCTACTGAAATCTCCAACTACCGTCCTATTGCTCTACTCTCCCCACTAGCCAAAATTATGGAAAAATGTATTCACCATCAGCTACTCCAGCACCTTCTCCAAAACAACTTGCTTGCAAATTGCCAACACGGATTTAGGCCCTTTCATAGCACTACTTCTGCCCTTTTAACTTTTACTGATTGCATAAATAGGAATCATAACAATAACTGTCTCTCAGCTGCTCTATTTATTGACCTTTCCAAAGCCTTTGATATGGTCAATCACAACCTACTTATTAATGTGCTAAAAGCCCAATCTCTTGACCCACAAGCAATCCTTTGGCTCAAATCTTATCTGGAAAATAGACAACAAGCAGTACTCTGGGACAATAATCTATCCACACACCTCCCAGTGAGCACTGGAGTTCCTCAATGTTCTATCCTAGGCCCTCTTCTTTTCTCCAGCTTTATTAATGATCTCCATACTGTTTTTCCACAATCCACCTGTATACAATACGCTGATGACTCTATCTTATCTGTACTGCTGAGTCTTCTTCCTCTCTCCACACCCTTACACAAAATGTATTTAACACAGTTGAAAAATGGTTCACCCAACGCTGCCTTCTTCTTAACCCCAAGAAAACTAACCTACTACTCTTTACTCCCACCATAAAATCTCCTCAGTTCCACTTCACTATTACCTCTGACAATAGAACCTGCATTTCCCCTGATTCTAACTGCTCAACTACTTGGTATAACTATTGACCATAACCTCAGCTTCGATGCCCATGTTAATAATATTATAAAAACAGTTAATAAAAAATTAGGCTCCCTGTATAGAATAAAACCCTTCCTTACACCACTAGCTAAGAAATCCATTGCCAAGACTCATCTTACTTCCACCCTATTCTATGCATCTGCCATTTACACCAATCTATCTAAGCATAATCTCACCAAACTTGAAACTAGCTACAGTAACATAACCAGATTTGCCACTGGCTCTCCGTACAGAACCCATCACTGCCTCAACCTTAAACAACTCAAATGGTTAGAACTACAAAATCAACTACAATACAATCAACTTGTGATTGCACAAAAAATCCTGCACCATCCTACTCTAATCTGATCTCCCCTTATAAAAATCTTTCAACACTACGCTCAGCTAATAAGCTACTTATTGCCAGCAACCCTTCTAATAACAAAGCAGGCAATTCCCTCTTCTCCAATGTTGTGGGTAGAATCTGGAACAAACTTCCTAATACACTCACGTCACTCTCATCCTCTCTAATCTTTAAAAAACACCTTAGAGACCACCTTAAAATACATTGGCTTTGCCCCTGCTCAAAGCCTGATTGAATCTACTTTTCTTCTCTCCCCTCCCCTGTTTCTTTTTCTCCTGCTTCCTTAACAATTACCCCCCATATCTTATGAACAACACTACTAAATAGTTTTGCTAATGTTCTAATGCTTTAGATTTTGATTGACTTCACATGAGCCCTACTAAAGCATTAAGACTTGTTTATTTCTTACTTCTACTCTAATGAAACCTTACATTGTTCACAATTTATTAATTTTTTTCTTATCATGTCTTATTATGTAATGTGAAACTAGTCATTTTTAGAATATTTTGAATGTATTAATTCACTCATGTTGGAGCTTTTCTCCTCGGGCCTCTACTGAAAAGGGATATGCATCCAGCTAGACTAGCCCTGTCAACAAATGTAAATAAATAAAAATAAAATAATAATCCAGCAATGTGTGCTCTATGTGCAAATTTATAATCATCTAGCAATGTGTACTCTAAGGACAAATTTATAAGCGTTGAGCAATCTGTACCCTGTGTACAATTTTAGTCATCCATCAATGTGTACCCTATGTGCAACTTTATAATCATCCATCAATGTGTACCTGATGCACAAAGTTATAATCTTCCAGCAATGTGTAAATTTTGTACAAATTCATAATCATCCAACAATGTGTACCCTATGGTCAAATTTATAATAATCCAGCTATGTGTACTCTTTGTACAAAGTTACAGCCATCCAGCATTGTGTACCCTGTGTGCATATCCATAATCATGCAGAAATCTGTACCCTATTTATAAATTTTTAGTCATCCAGCATTGCAAACCCTATGTGCTAATTTATAATCATCCAGCAAAACATGCCCTATGAACAAACTTACATCATCCAGCACTGTGTACCCAACACACCAGTTTCTTATCATCCAGCAATGTGTACCCTATGTACAAATTTATAATTATCAAGCAATAGTACCCTAAGTACAAATTTTCTATGTGTACAGTGATGTGTACACTATGCACACCATTGTGTATGCTATGCACACATTTATAATTATTCAGCAATGCATATCTTATCCACAAGTTGATAATCATCCAGCAATGTGTAAATTATATATAAATGTATAATCTTTTAGCAATGCATACTCTATGTACAAGTTTATAAGCATCCAGCAATGTGTACCCTAATTGCAAATTTAAATCATCCAGCAAAGTGTACTCTATGCACATGTTTATTATCATCCAGCAATGTGTACAATATGTGCAAATTTATTCTCATCTAGCAATGGTGCACTAAGTAGAAATTTATAAGCATGCAACAGTGTGTACCCTATGTACAATTTTATAATCATCCAGCAATGCATACCCTATTCACAAACGTATAATCATTCAGCAATGTGTACCCTTTGCACAAGTTTATAATAAACCAGCAATGAATACCCTATGTACAAATTCATAATCATCCAGCAATGTGTCCCTTCTATTCCAAAATCATCTAGGAATGTGTACCCTTTGTACAAATTTATAATTACCCAGTAATGTGTACCCTTTGTACATGTTTACCATAATAAATCCAGCAATGTGTACCCTATGTACACATTTATAATCATCCAGCAATGTGTACCCATTGTACAAATTTATAAACATCCACCAATGTGTACACTATCCACGAGTTGATAATTAGGCAGCAATGTATAAATTATGTACAAATTTATAATCATTTAGCAATGTGACTATATGTGCAAGTTTATAATCATCCAGCAATGTGTACCCTATATACAAATTTATAACCATCCAGCAATGCAAACATGATGTACAAGTTTATAACATTCCAGCAATGTGTGCTCTATGTACACATTTATAATCATTCAGCAGTATATACTCTATGTATAAATGTATAATATTCAAGAATGTATACCCCATGTACACATTTATAATCATCTAGCAATGCATACCCTATGTGCAAATTTCTAAACATCCAGCAATGAATATCCTATGTTCATGTTAATAATCATTTAGCAATGCATATCCTATGTACACATTTATAATCATCCAGTAATGTGTACCCTATTTATCAGTTTATAATCATCAAACACTGTGAACCCTATGCATTTATAATCATCTAGCAATACATACCTTATGTACAAATGTATAATCATCCAACAATATGTACCCTATGTTCAAATTTAAATCATCCAGTAATGTGCACCCTATGCACAAGTTTATTATCATTGAACAATGTGTAACCTATGTACAAGTTTATAACCATCTAGTAATGGTACCCTAAGTACAATTTTATAGGAGTACAGCAATGTTTACCCTATGCACAAATTTATAAACATTCAGCAATGTATACCCTATGCACAAGT